>NC_142042.1:40577671-40732268 GCF_982192425.1 Myodes glareolus | reverse complement strand
GAACTGGGGTGGCAGAGGCAGGTGGATCTGAGTTCGAGGCCAACCTGGTCTAGAGGACAAGTTCCAGGACAACACAAAGCAACACAAAGAAACCCTTTCTCGAAAAACAAAACAAAACAAACAAACAAACAAAAAAACTAAATAAATAAAATAAAGTACTACCACAGTGCTAACTTTGGTAGGAGGGGATGTAGGGGATTATGTAGACCAGGTTGGCCTCATACTCAGATATCCTCCTGGCTGCTTCCTATGCTGTGATGAAAGGCATGTGCCTCCATGCCTGGAAAAATTTTGATTTTAGCAATTGTTTTGAAAAGCTTTTCCTTAAGTATACCTTCAGTGTTAGGTAGTGACCGAGCACAATGCATGCTATCCACCCTCACACTGTTCCATGAAGGGAAGCTGGTGACAAAGCAAACATGCGGACAGTGCACCTGGATGTGGTTGCTCTAAGATACATTCACAGACAAAAGAGTGGATTTTCCCTATAAGAAGTGGATTAGGCTCCCTCTCCTACTGTGTGGCCTCATTAGTGATGCCCTTGTAACAGGGTTAAGCAGACTTCAGAGATGAAGTGACTTCAGAGGCTAGGTCATAAAAGGCACTGCGTGGTTTTGCTAGGGTTTTCATTCACTTCAAGTCAGGGGGTGTCACTTGCTAATGCCATGAGACTACAAGTGCTATGGAGGTGAAGTTGGTGAGGAGCTGAAAACCCCTATGATCATCTTGGCAGTAAATCCTCTAGGCCTGGTCAAGCCTTGAGCTGACTGCAGGCAGCCTGATTCCAATTATGAGACCTTCACCTAGGACCACCCAGTTTAGTCACAGTACTGGATTAGGGATGCAGTTCTTGTGGAGACCCTGCCCTTTAAGCACAGGGCTGAGGATTCTATCCCCAATGATGAATAAACCCAGAATGGAATTGCATGACTGAACCCTGGTACTCAGGAGGTGGAAGCAGCAGAATCAGAAATTCAAGGGCAAATCTGAGACCGGCCTGGGATACATGAGACCCTGTCTTAAAAATGAGTGAGGGGGTAGATGTTTCAGGTCACCAAACTTTGGGGCCGTTTGTTTTGTTTACATGGCTGTAAGGAATTAATAGACAAAGGAGAAAGTATAGGGTCCAAGTGAATGTGTGCGTTACTGTAGCTTCTCTGGAAATTTCAAAATAAAAAGAGTAAATTTGATTGGATGTTTTATTCCTTCTATTTCCCTGCTGACAAGCAATGGAAACCAAACCAATCTTCATGCATGGGACAGGAAACATCTTGACCTGATGAGTAAGAATGTATTATACTTACTTTAAAAATAAAATTCACACATAGAAACTTTTGAGTCTAACTGGAAGCTGTTGAGAGTGGGACAGACTTCCTAAGTAATTCCAGGATCTTACTTTGGATGGGCATGAAGGGCTGCGATTATTGTTGTAAACTAGGTTTGGTTGTACACACCTGGGATCCTGGCATTTGTGATGGAGAGACACATTGGTCCTGAGTTCAAGGCTGACCAATGTAACAAGGTAAGGCTTGCCATGGGCTAAAAAAAAATTATTGTACAGTTACTCCAACTTTCATAACCTCTAAAAATCATACTTCAGCTGTACTAAAGCTACTGGCCAGCTATTCAAAGCCATTTGAGTACCTACAACAGCGTCCATCAGCTTTTCTTAGACTAGGGTTGAAGTAAGTCTATATGTTCCCAACACATAAAAATAATACAACTAGGGCAGTGGTGGTGCACACCTTGAATCCCAGGGCTCGGGAAGCAGAGGCAGGCAGATCTCTGAGTTCAAGGTCAGGTCTACAGAGCAAGTTCCAGGACAGCTTGAGCTGTTACACAGAGAAACCCTGTCTCAGAAAAAAAGAAATGCCACAACTAAAAAGATCTGACAGACTCGAATGGGGGTGGAGGTGGGGGGGTGCATGTGGAAGTGTTCACTGAATGGAGGCACACTGACAATTTGGTGAGAGTCAACGTGAACAAATCAAGTTTAGACCAGCAACAACCAAAGGAGCTCCGAAAGCGAAAGCACAGTGGGTGTCGAGGGGATCACTGAGAATGGACAAACCTCTGAAAAGACTTACAGAACGGAGAACACGGTCGTGTAGGAAGAGAACCACAGTAAATATAGTGACACACATATGTTCGCCTTTCAGAAACAGAGCTATAAGCTGGGAGAAATTATTCCCCACAGAAGGTGCTTGGGAATGGAGTTGGACAGGCATGAGAGCTCAGCAGACTCCTCTGTGAACTATGATTTCTTTGCCTCACATATTTTAAACCTTTAAATCAGGTTAAACCGTTTGCATGTTCAATAATAAAAGATTAAATTTACAAAACTGGATACAAAACTAGTGAACCTATTCTTATCTCACTATTAACCATGCAGAGAAGACCTGACTTCCATTAACTTTTTCCCCGAGACAGGGTCTCATTGTAGACCTGGCTGGTTAGAACTAATTATATAGTTCTAGGCCACACCAGAACTCACAAAGATCCTCCTGCCTCTACCTGAATCCTGGAATCAAAAGTGTGTATTACCATGCCTGACTTTAACATTTACTTTTAAATACATTCTTTGAATATACATCTTTAGTAGAGTGTTAGGATTCAGGCATTATGCTGGTCTGCCTGTCATCTGGCAGGATGTACCCAGCCTGTATCCTGGCCAGCCCAGGGTCCTAGTTTGTATGCAGGGCAAAGTCCCTTTAAGAGACAAGCTTCACCCACTCCTGGTCCCTCATCCCCCACCCCCCTCTGAAGGGGCAGGCAGGACTTTTCCTGTTTTCCTTTCTACCACTATCTCTAGAGAGGCAGCTTTCTCTCTCTCTCTCTCTCTCTCTCTCTCTCTCTCTCTCTCTCTCTCTCTCTCTCACTCTTCCCTTCCCATTTTCTTTTTCTCAAACTCCACACTCAAACTCCGTATGGCATGTTTGTCTGTCTCTCACCCACATGGTCCTCACTCACCACGGGACCTACCAAGGTCATTTTACGACAGACTGGCTACATTCTAATAATAAAAGTGCAAATACACCTTGAACTTCACAGAGAATGTATGCCATTGGAATATTGGTTTTGTAGCATTTAAACTCATAACAAGACATGAATATGTTAACATTAAGAGCAAAATTGTTTCGTTGTAAGAGGATAGTCAGATATAACTAAAAATATATTAGCTGGGCGGTGGTGGAGCACACTTTTAATTCCAGTACTTGGAAGGGAGAGGCAAGTGGATCTCAGTGAGTTTCAGGCCAGCCAGGACTGTTACATTGAGAAACCCTGTCTCAGAAAAAAAAAAAGAAAATATGATACTAAATTTTAATGCCTGTAATTCCAGCATTCAGGAGGCAGATGAAGAAGAAACACAAATTTAAGGCCTACCTTAGCTGCTCAGAGAGCTCTACGCTACAATGTTGTCTTTTCTAAAAATAAAAGCAAAGAAACCCACCCATAAATTCAACTGGAAACACTGATTGTAATGCTTAGTTTTAAAAAGATGAATTGGCCAGGCAGTGGCGGCATATGCCTTTAATCCCAACACTAAGGAGGCAGAGGCAGGCACATCGGAATTAAAGGCCAGTCTGGACTACAACGCAAGTTTCAAACAGCCAGGACTGTTACATAGAGAAACCCTGTAAAAAACAAAAATAAACAAATGAAAAATATTTTTTTAAAAAAATAATTTTTAAAAAATTAATAAAAAGATGAACTGTAGGTGAACATTGTGGCCTATGACTTTTGATCCCAGAACTCAGAAGCAGAAGTAGGTGGATCTTTGTGATGTCTAAGCCAACCTGGTCTACATAGCAAGTTCCAATATAGCCAGAACTACATAGAGAGACCCTGTCTTTAAAAGAAAGAAAAAGGTAAATTATTCTTGCCTAAGACATTAACCCAGAGCTAGTTTAGCCTATGACCTGGCTTCAAGGTAGAAAAAAAAAATTAAAAAAAAAAAGAAACCAAGTCAAACAAAGGTCATCCACACAGGAAGTATGAGAGTCTGTGAGTTTCCAGAAGTCCTGTCCTGGGGAAGGATAGACACTGAGGAACAGTGCTTTAGACTAAATAGCAAATACAAACTTCAACTGTATCCTTCAAAGCCAAAATCTGTAAAAAGTCATTTTTAAGACACCTGGAACTATTGAGGTGTGAACTTGGTAAACTCTGAGTTGAGTTTTCTTAAGTGTGACGAAGGAACTGAGGAGACAAGGAAAAGGCTGTTTTGGATGAACAACAACACTTAAGGGTCATGTCCTGACAGAGGCTAAGTTCAAAAAGCTGTTAGTAGTTATATGTCTGTTTCAAAATGAAAAGCTAGTTAAAATTTAATTAAAAAAGATGGGACTAGAGAAGCGGCTCAGTGGTTAAGGGTACTTGGTTATTCCAGAGAAGACCCGAGTTTGGCTCGCAGTCACATCTGGCAGCCACCAGTAATCCGAACTTCATGGTACCCGACACACTCTTCTGGCCTCCACTGGTACCCCCCTCATATATAGTTATTCATACACAGACATATGCTCATATGCAGAATTAAAACATTATAAATGTTTACTGGGGCGGGCGGGATGACTCAGTTGGCAAAGGTCTTGCTGCCAAGCCTAATGATCTAAAGTGGATCGCAGAGCCCAAGTTTTACACACAAACTGTCCTCTCTGACTTCCACATTGGCACCATGGCACACCCTCCCCCACCTCACACAAAATGTTTTTAAATGTAGTTTAAGGGGCCTGGAGAGATGGCTCAGCGGTTAAAAGCATTGGCTGCTCTTCCAAAGGACTGGAGTTCAACTCTAAGAACCCACCATGTTATAGCTCACAACTATCTGTATGTAAATTCAATTCCTTGGGGTTCAGTACCTTGTTCTGGCCTCCTTAGGCACAAGGTATGAAAATGGTGCACAGATCTCCATTCAGGCAAAATACACATAAAAAAGTATAATGTAATTTAAAAAATTATTTTAAATGCTCTGGCTGGTGTGATGGGGAAGACCAGCGCCTGAAAGGCTATGGCAGCAGGGGACATTTGAAGTGAGTCTCAGCTACATAGCTTTTAGACAACCCAGGTTAAATCATGAGACACTATCTCAAAACTAAAATCAACAATAAAAGGAGTTCTTTAACAATACTATCTTTGTGAGTTCACAGATAGAGCCCATGAAATGTTCACCTCTACACAGCACAGTCCTTCACAGCATGATTAAAGTCATTGAAGGGACAAATGCCACATAAAACCAAATATTTAAAGCTGGGTGATGGTGACGCATGCCTTTAATCGCAGCACTCAGAAGGCAGAGACGAGGATCTCTGTGAGTTCGAGGTCACACTGTTCTACAGAGAGAGTTCCAGGACAGGCTTCAAAGCTACAGAGAAACCATACTTCAGAAAACCAAACACACACACACACACACACACACACACACACACACACACACACACACACAATATTTAAAACAAAATCAAATTTAACTGATATGGAAAAAGGAGACAAATAACAAATAAATGGCGAAATGACTCTCAAAGATATAATTAAAAAGAAAGTGAAAAGGAAAGGAGGAAGAAAGAGAAAGAAAGGAAAAGAGAGGAGACAGAGGAAGATGAGACTGGGGTCCACTGGGAGACGCAGGCTGACCCTCAGACTTGCTGTAGCCCACACTGACTTCAGCCTCCGGAAGGCTGTGATTACAGGGCTGCACCAACACATCTAGCTTGTGATGTGCTTCTAGCAAAAGCATTCCTTTTTTAAGATTAGGGGGGAGCAGGGTCTTAGTACGTAGCCCTGGCTGTGCTGTAATTCCCTATATGGACCAGCATGGTCTCAAACTTAAGGGAACTTCCTACTTCTGTATGCCACCATGCCTTGCAAACTTTTATTTTTTATTCCTTTAATTTTTATTTAGTTACTTACTTGAAATAGGATCTCACTATGTAGACCAGGGTGGCCTCAAACTCAGAGATCCACCTGCCTCTGCCTCTCAAGTCCTGGGAAAAAAGGCATGCGCCACTGTGCCTGGATTTTATGACTTAATTCATTATGTGGAGGTGTGTGTTTGCATGTGGCTACAAGAGCTGGTGGAAAACAGGCCTCAGATTCCCCCGGGCTTCCTGATGTGAGTCCTCTGGGAGAGCAGTACATGCTCTTGACCACTGAGCTATTATTTCTCCAGTCTAGAAGAAGTACTCTAGTACAGAAAGTAACATTTGAATTTCAGTTACTGCTTTTCATGAGAACTTAGCAAAAATACCCTCATTTGTAAAATGCTGAGATTTTTATCCTTTCTTTGCTCTTAAAGTATTCCATGTGTGGCTATATCAGAGTAGAAGTGGGGATGAATATGGATGTCACAACAGAAGTGATTACACTCAGGCAGAGAAGGAAAGGTCCAGAGTAACAACTGAACCTCACTGGCAGCAAAGAAGTATTTATTTATTTGTTTGTTTGTTTTTCAAGACAGTGTTTTTTTGTTGTTGTTGTTTTGTTTTTGTTTTTGAAGACAGGATTTCTCTGTAGCTTTGGAGCCTGTCCTGGAACTAGCTCTTGTAGACCAGGCTGGCCTCGAACTCACAGAGATCCGCCTGCCTCTGCCTCCCGAATGCTGGGATTAAAGGCGTGCGTCACCACCATCCAGCAACAAAGAAGTATTTTATTTCAAACAAAATCCTTTGGGGCTGTGATCACTGTGTAGTCAGAGAAATTCTAAGCACTCTGGCTAAAACAAGGAAAAGGAAACAGAATTACATGTGATACCAAGTTACCGGAAGATGAAGATGAGCAAGTCACTCCTGACACATAAAAATAAAAAAAACTAATCTATAGATTAAATCAAACACAAGTAAAAAAGAAGAGCGGGGACTGGAGAAATGGTTCAGTGGTTAAGAGCACCAGCTGTTCTTCCCGTGGACCCAGGTTCAATTCCCAGCACCCACATGAAAGTTCGCAACTGCCTGTAACTCCAGTTCCAGGGATCTGATATCCTCACACCAATGTATGTTGAATAAAATAAATTTTAAAAAAATAAGAAAAAAGAAGTGAAAGCGGAAATATAGGAAAATGCATATAGTTATTTATGAAAAGAATCTATTTCCCTTATCTATTAAACATAGGTAATAATGGATACCAAAAAATTGACATGAGAATTTATCATTTAAAAAGTCACTTAATAAAATACCAGTTTATACATTTCTTTGAATTATATTTATAAAAATTTAAACATACAAATCACATTCCCAAACACCAAAGAATCACTTTATGTCAATGAAGTACAGAATAGATCAATTTAGGGTCAAAATTATTTTAAAAATATTGCTCCAAATCACAGCAAATTATGTCTTACAGGAAAAAACCAACAAACAGACATTTATAGACAGTTGTGAAAGTCTCAGACCTGAACCATAGTGCAGGTGTCACAAATCACTTAAACAAGTGCTATTCAGATACATTGATAGGATACTTAGTATCAGTTTGTTAAATAATGGGTTTAAAGAGCAAATGTTGAGACAACCAAAAGCTAGAATTATAGTTATTCAGTTATTTTTTTTAAAAAAAATCCCAATTTCAAGTATGTATCTAAAGTTGTAAATTATATAAATAGTCTCCACAAAAGTCAGGTATTTATTTGGTAAAGCAAGGCACATAGGACCAGTTTGTGGTAAAGGTGCATTTTCTTTGGCCCTATAACTACTTTAAATATCTTGGAGATTCTTGAGATGACTTTCAATATAATATAAACACTTTTTATAAATTCAATCTGAAGCTATATCTCTAGAAATCAAATATTTTTACAATGAATGTTTAAATAGAATGAGTGATGCCAAGGCCTTTCTTTAAAAACAAAAGAAAGCTCAAATGGGACTAAGAGCACACACCTTAAGTCCCCTCAGTTGGGAGGCAGAGGCAGGCAGATCTTTGTGATTTCTAGTCAGCCTCGTCTACATAGCAAGTTCCAGGTCAGCCAGGGCTACAGAGTAAGACCCTGTCTCAAAAACAAAACAAAACATCTCAATTGAATGATTGCATAAAGACATTTAAAGTCTACTAACTTGATTTGTAAGAATAGTCAGTATTCTACTTAAGTGTTCAGTGCAGACTGTCAATTAATTTTCTTTTGGAATTTCTTAATAGACTCTGGTTTAAATATCAAACTGCCTTTTCTTTCTATGAAATTCTGTGGCATTCCATAGGAATTGATGTAGACATTTAGGTTCTGCATTTTTAAACTATGTATTCTATTATAAAAGTAACTTACAACTGGAAAAGCATTCAGTAAAGAGCCACTATGCTGTACTCAAGGGCCTGACTGGTGTGTCAAGCTCTCTGCCTAAATTTAATGTGGGTCTCACCTGTGTGACCCACATTAAATTCTCCATGAATTCACACATTCCATATCAGTGAAAATAGCTGAGAAATAACAAGTACACCTTTAAAAGCATAAAATTTAAATACTCTTATTATAAAAGCATGACACAACCACACTTTTGAATGTCATCAAAACACAACCCACATTAAACAAAATTTTGGTATCAATATGTATGATACAATCTAGTCTACAAGCTATTTTTCCCTAAGTGTGATTATTTCCTTATAAAATTTTAAACTATACATTCAGCCTAATAACATTTTAACTGCCTAGAAAAGAACAATATAAATGACACCCAATAAAAATTTTCAGACACCTGAAATGTAATATTACTTGAACAACCTTGATACCCAATAATTTATTTGTATTGTAGGGTTAAGACAGGGGTAGACTAGATCTAAGTAACCATTAATTGTGAATCCACATTGTATTATCACAGTGGCCCACACAATACTTTAATCTGTATTCATGAATTTTCTCCATTTGCACTTAGTTGTAGGTCCTTGGGCACAGCTTGCATGTTGTGGTGTCTTACACCATGCTCAAAATGCAATTGTTCGATCTCTATAGGGTGATCATTGAAAACATAAACCTGTATCAGTCTGTTATTGCTGACGCAATGACTTTAAACACTCTGTAATTTCAAGTACTTTGAAAGTGAATGGAATTGGTCAGGCATATACACTGTGGAGAGTATATCTGCACTAGCAAGATCAAACAACCAGGCCAAGTTAGCCAAGGGTACCTTACAGTACTTAACAAAAGTACTTTTGAGTCAAACTCCATTTAACAAAATCTATTAGAACTACATAAAAAATTGTCATCTCCTTATAGGTTTGTATCTATTAGAACAAACTTTTAATATATATATACAATATAAATGAAAAAATAAAGTAAAATACATTTATATTCAATAGGCAATTCTGCATATAGTCGATAATTAAATAACTTATATTCCAAATATAGAATGTATTTTTCCTCCTAGTTCATTTTACTATTTCTAATATATTCTCTCTTTTGAGTCAGCTTATTAAATAACTCATAATTTGTATCCTCAACTCCAGTGTTAAAAAGAAACAAAATCTACTATTTTAGAGCAAATGGTTGCTCCTTCCCAGCAGCACTCATGGGAACAGAGTAAGGGAACTCAGAATGCAGCCATCTCTTCCAGACGCATGATCATGTTATTCCTAGAATAGTGGGCTTTAAGACTTAAAAACTTCTAAACAGGTTTTGAACTTAAATTATAGTGCTACTTAAAATAATGTAGCGAGACGGGCAGGGTGACCCAGACCCTTAATCCCAGCATTTGGGAGACAGAGCTGCTGGTAGCTCTCTGTGAGTCTGAGGCCAGCCTGGTCTACATAATGAGACCCTGCCTTAAATAACAACAACATCAACAATAATAATGACAGCAGGAAAGTCTGTAAGGAAGTCAGTTTGTTCTTGGTTCACTAATATGACTAATACTACTTTTTTGATTGTTGCTTCTGCCAATAGTGACAGATTGAAAGAAATTCCTACTGCAGAATAACAAGGAAATTCTCCATTTCAAAACTATATACAGTATATACTTCACAGTTCAGATTTCTCCACAAGGAGATTGGACAATAATCATTATTTTATTTTCAATTATAAATGAGTACTTAATCCCTTTAAATTCATTAAAAATTTAATGGCAACATACACAAATTCAATTTGAGGTGATAATAAGAATTTCTCTTATATGGAA
Source organism: Myodes glareolus (assembly GCF_982192425.1). Classification (NCBI taxonomy): domain Eukaryota; kingdom Metazoa; phylum Chordata; class Mammalia; order Rodentia; family Cricetidae; genus Myodes; species Myodes glareolus. The sequence goes on along the minus strand of NC_142042.1, from coordinate 40,722,180 downwards.
AAGAAATACAGCTGAAAAATGATAGGTAAAACTTCATTAGTGTCAAAGTCATTGGCTACTCCAGCATATAAAGAACCAAACTGCATTCAGCCGTCTCAAAGCAATAAATGGCCTAAGATACACAGGGAGAAATAGATTCTCTCTACACTAAATTTAAATATGAATCAAACCCAGACTATTACTTTATCAAGTTTTATGTAATTTAACAAATAACATTTAGCAATCCTTTGCTTAGCAATCTTCTGTATGAATATAAAGATCCCAGATACACGAAAATGGTTTTAAATTATGTTTGTTTGTCCACAGCTTTATAGGCAGTTATAATTTTCTAACTTTGAATTGTCCATGTAATTTGATGTATCTGTACAGGAAGAGTAAGATTAAAAACGTGATAAGGGTAAGTAGATCTGCCTTGCAAATATTGGTATTTGCATTTGTGTGCTCTTCCAAAGGCTGCACTGGACAGTTCTGCAGCAACCAAAAGGGTGAAGTCGTTATGAGCTCAGACTTCAGGCCTGTCCCAGTATCCCTCTAACCCTACTCCATGGACACACTTCCAGGTTTGGGTTTCCAGATGATGTAGTACACATTTCATCCTGAAGCCTACACATTTTCAAGTTATTTGAACAGTATGATCAGACTTAGCATGATGATATCTTCACAGAATCTGCTGAAGTCCTCTGTGCACGATTAATGTTGAGATTCCTAGGGCACCATCGTGAAAAACCAGCTAAAGATAATACATGATTATGCTTTAGTAGGATTTCCTGCAGGTTTGGGATCATAACCGTATAAGAAAGTAGCTGCTATTACAAGGATGGCTCCAAGGAAAAAGACACTATAAATAGGATGAAGAAAAAGAAAAAGAGAAAGTCAGATTAAAAGCAAATTAAGTTTTTTCTATATATGTAATATAAAAATAATTGCAATTTTGGAAAGAAATATATTCTAGTAACAGCAATAAATGTTGAGTACATTCTATGTTCCAGGTGCTTGGCTGAGTACTTTCTACCTCTGGGGAAAGGTCTTAAAGGACTTGAAAAACTTGCGCAAAAGTCCCAAAAGACGGAGTGCAGACACTGGCCTTGAGCCTGCACTCTCATCCACTGCACTGGAAAGAGTGCAGTGCCTCACCTAATGTATATTCTGTACGGGATTCATTCAGGAAGAAAATGCCCAAAGTTTAAAAAGCAAAAAGTACAAGGAAAAGTTCATTCTTTTATACAAAACTTAGGTGAATTCAGTCCAGAATCCAAGGTAATAATAACCAAAGCTCAGGACGAATATTTACAGGATGTTTAACAGAAAGAAATCAGGATCACGTTTTCCTCTTGATTCTATGTATGTAGAGATACAATCTACTTCACAGAAACTGGATATAACCCCAACTAGAAATCATAACTTGTTATATATACATTTTTTTTAAAAAGCTGCCAGAAGCATGGAATAGTTTTTGGCGCTAAGATTTCTATTAATGGGGGCTGGAGAGATGGCTCAGTAGTTAAGAGCACTGATTGCTCTTCCAGAGGACCAGGGTTCCATTCCCAGCACCCACAGGGCAGTTCACAATTGCTTATAACTTTAGTTCCAGCGGATCTGGCACCATCACACAGCCATACATTTAGGCAAAAGATCATGCACATAAAATAAAAATTAAATAAAATCAAAAAGATTTCTATTAATGGTTCAAAGTAAAAAAAAAAGAAAAGAAAAGAAAAGCAAAAGGACAAGAGTCAGCATCTTTACCCTTCCTATAAAAACAGAGGCTTTGCTTTGCTCTATTTGTTACAGGGCTTCACTATGTAGCCCAAGCTGGCTTCAGAGTTCCTATGTGCCAGGGTATTCCAACCAACAACATCCTCCACACTCTTCCCATCCATTCTAGAAATATGGCCCCATGACTCCATGTATTTTTCCATGACACTGTCACGGTAGACACTAGTCTCTCAGTCACAATTTCCTTTCTGTTAACAAGTGTTTACTGATAATGCTTCGGGTCTACTGTCCAAGACTCCTCTTGAGTGAGTGACTCTAATGCTTATTGCACTGTGATTAATTACTACACTGTTTGCATATTTGTTACTCTGCTCAGTTATGTACTCTTTATTGTTTATAAACAGAAAACCTATTATACTATGATTATTTCAATGATTTGAGCCCCTTTAATGAGCTGTATATATACTTCCATTTGTCTTGTGTTTGGTTTTCCAGTCACTGTGACTTTCTTGAACATAACCACCTCATTCGTATGTTTCTTTTTTCCAGAATCCAACAGAGTGATTGCAGGCATAGAGTGGCCATTTATTAAACTTTTGGAAAATTAATAATCAACCCTAAATGGAAACATGGTAATACTAACAACACAATAAGACATACAGGAAAGAGTAAGAATAGGAAGAAAAAAAATAAATAGAAAAAAGTATTTTTACCTGGTTGGCACAAAATCTTGCAACCAAAAATAGGATATAATTGTTGACAATATTATGGACAAGGAGGTCGCAAATCCTTTTAAAATATTATCTGCATACTTAATGACAGCAGCTATTACAAGGCCTCCAAGTGCCTGTAAAAGTTTTAAGAGAATAATTTTTATAAAACTACATTTCACAACAATTTAATTTTTGGGGGAAGGTTTAAGGCTTGTTCTATAAATCTAATTATATCCTAGCAAATGGTTCATATGAGCATAAAAACAACAGACCTTCAGTTTTGTTTCTTTTTTTAAAATTTTATTTATTCAGTGTTCTGCCTGCATGTATCCCTGCAGGCCAGAAGAGGGCACCAGATCTCATTACAGATGGTTGTGAGCATGTGGTTGCTGGGAATTGAACTCAGGACCTTTGGAAGAGCAGGCAAAACACTTAACCACTGAGCCATCTCTCCAGCCCCCAGTTTTGTTTCATAGTCCACAACATAATCATCAAATGGAATTTGGTCAGTTACAAAAAGTCTATTTTCACCAAATTCAATAACTAAACACTTGTCTGGACAGCTGAAGGACAAGTGCACACGAGGTTTATGTCTGCATAAAAACTCTTTTTTACTACCTTTCCAGCAGTCTTCTCGCTTTGCCTTCTTTAATTTTCTCTCCATTCTATTTTTGTTTGTTTTGTTTTTGTTTTTCGAGACAGGGTTTCTCTGTGAAACAGTCCTGGCTATCCTGGAACTCACTCTAGATCAGATTGGCCGTGAACTCAACAGCGATCCGCCTACTTCTGCTTCCTGAATATTGGAATTAAAGGCGTGCACCACAACTGGCCGGCCTCTCTCCATTCTAATCTACTTCTTATGGCTGTCAAGGTGTATGGTTTGTTTTGGGTTTTTTGCAGTGCTGGAGACTGAAGCCCCAACCTATCACATGGTAGGTAAATTCTCTACCACTGAGCTATGCCCACAACATATAAAGAACCTTCTACCAAATCATTCTCAAATTCTAGATTGTGACTACCTACAAATGGGAGATGGGAGAAGTTGGAGAGATGGCTGAGTTAAGGGTGCTTGCTGTTCTTGTAGAAGATCTGGGACTAGTTCCCAGCACCCATATCAGGCAGTTTACAACCATCTGTAACTCCAGTTCCAGAGGTTCTGACACCTCTTTTGACCACTGCATGCATTACATGTACATGATGGACAACATACACTTAGGTACACACACAGATACATAAAATTAAACAAGTTTTTTTTTTTTTAAAAAAAAAACAAACTTAATAAGTAACACGTAGCTTAGTAGTAAAGTACTTGCCTAGAAGGTATGAGGGCACTGGGTTCAATACAAGCTACACACACACACACACACACACACCCACACACACACACACACAGACACTGAACTTTACAAAAATCCAAAATGCTCCAAAACCCAACACCTTGAGCACTGACATGAAGCACAGGTAAAGTCTATAACTGCCTCATTTAATGAATCAGTCACACAAAGCAGGTGCGTTCTAAACTGTATGAATATTACTTCCAGGCTATGTGTATATACATGCATAAAACAATTTTTTAGGCTTGAGATATAGGTATAAGATATCTCATTATGTGTATGCAAAAGTTCCAAATCTCCTACCCTTAATTAAAACTCAAAACATTTCTCAAACAGATAATGAACACTCAATTTGTCTAGCCTCTATTTGCCTTCTAGTAGACCATCCATATCTGTGTCCTAATCAGGGTCCCACTCTAACTGTCTTTAATGATGAAAGTCTAATTTATAAAAGTCGTGAGTTATGCCCATTGGGCTACTATGAATTATGTTTGAATTAATATTTGAAGGAAATACTGTTATTCATCTATTTATTCCCTGTTGGATCCTTCATACCAGTTATACCAACTTCTTTTTTTTTAAAATAAGTATTTATTTATCTATTTATTTATTATGTATACAATATTCTGTTTGTGTGTATGTCTGCAGGCCAGAAGAGGGCACCAGACCTCATTACAGATGGTTGTGAGCCACCATGTCGTTGCCGGGAATTGAACTCAGGACCTTTTGAAGAGCAGGCAATGCTCTTAACCACTGAGCCATCTCCAGTCCCATACCAGCTTCTTTTACGCTGTTGCTCTTGGATAGGCATGGTGGCGCACACCTTTAATTCCAGCAGTCAGGAGGCAGATGCAGACAGATCTCTGTGACTTTGAGACAAGTCTTGTCTACAAAGTCAAGACCTGTCTACATAGAGAGACCTTGTCTCAAAACACAAAGCTATACACACACACACACATACACACTGGTTTTTAGAGATAAGGCTTTTCTGTGTAACAGTTCTGGCTATTCTGGGGCTTACTTGGTAGACACCAGGCTGGCCTCAAACTCACAGAGCTCTGCCTGCCTCTGCCTCCCTAGTGCTGGGATTAGAGGCGTGTGCCACCATTGCCTGATGTTAAATATATTTTTTAAAAACAAACAAACAAACAAAAAACTCTTATCCTTTAGTCCTCTTTAAAGGAGAGGTTCCTCGTAACTGGATTTAAAAATATCACATAAGTTCTCTATGCTTACCATACCTCCACTTTCAATTTTCTCTAAATTTCTCTTCTGTATCCTTTATTTCTTTTATAAAAATGAAAATACCCTTTCTACCTTTTGAGACTGAGTTTCTCTGTGTAGCCCTGGCTGTCTTGGAATTCTAGACAAGGCCAGACTTGAACTCACAGAGATCCACCTGCCTCTGCTTTCTGAGTGCTGTGATTAAAGGCCTGGGCCGCCTCCACCATTTCCTACTTTTGAAACACCACTACCCTTTGACCTCTCCCTACTTTCCAGGTCTAGAAAAGTAGGCATTGAGGAAAATAACTTCCTCCTTCATTTTTATATTTTTCAGAATGTCACGATGTACTTTGGGAGATAAAATTATTCAACTCCTAAACAAAGTCATATTCACACTGAAGATATTTGACAGAAACATTCTAACATGTAAATATGAAATGAAGCTTATGAACTTGCACAATTATCTCAAGCAGCATCTTCCATCTTTAAAGGGCTGACCACAGTTTTTCTATGGAATGATAATTGCAGCAGAAAAATTGTTATATTTACTCTTAGTTTTGACTATTATTATTTCATTATTATTTCGACACAGGGTTTCTATGTAATCCTGGCTATGTAGATGTCTGCCTGCCTATGCCTCCAGGGTGCTGGGATTAAAGGTGCCTGCCACTATGTCACATAATTATTTAATTATTAAACTTAATATTTCCATGGAGCTTGAAAGATGACTCAGAGATTAAGAGCCCTGGTTGCTCTTCCAGAGGACCTGCGTTTGGCTACCAGAACTCACTTTAGTGGCACACAACCATTTGAAACTCTAGTTCCAGGGGATCTGACACGCCCCCCCCTTTTAGTTGTTTAATTTACATTTGATTATTTTTTTAAAAAAGAAAACAAACTATCTTTTCATTTTACATACCAGTCTCAGTTCCCACTCCCTCTACCCCCCCCATCTACTTCTCAGAAAGGATAAGACACAGTGCTTTGGGGCAGGACCAAGGCCCTCCCTACTACACCTAGGCTGAGCAAGGTATCCATCCAAAGAGAATGCCACTGTCAGTGGCCCCACAGTCTTCCTCAGCCATGTAACTGTCACCCACATTTAGAGGGTCTAGTTTCTGACCCGTCTTCTAACTAACATGGGTATCAAGCACATATTTGGTGAATATACATACATGGAGACAAAACACTGATACACATAAAAGTAAATAAATCTAAAAGTAACAACAACACTAATATTTGCATTTCACGGCACTGAACTTAAACACCATGGAGTTTTATTCATGACATCTTTTGAAAATCAGCTTTCGAGGGCTGGAGAGATGGCTCAGTGGTTAAGAGCACTGACTGCTCTTCCAGAGGTCCTGAGTTCAATTCCCAGCAACCACATGGTGGCTCACAACCATCTGTAATGAGATCCGGAGCCCTCTTCTGGTGTACAGGCATACATGGAGGCAGAATGTTGTATACATAATAAATAAATAAATCTTTTAAAAAAAAAAGAAAATCAGCTTTCACGAGGACATTAAGAACAGTTATATTTTAACTTCCCTGAACAAAGCAGATATGATGAAAATAGGAAGGACCTTCCTTACCCCTTAAACACCAACACTAGTACCCACTTTAATTCTCTGTCCTGAAGCAATATTCAGTAGTCTTAAATCAAACACATATGCTTTACCTGCAGAACAACAACTATCCACGTCAGTTGATTATATCCCTGGAAAAATCCATTCTTGGATACCAATTCTCCATCATAAATGTATACACCCATTAATCCAAATATACTTCCAAAGAAACCTAAAAGAAAGTAAAACAAAGGTCATATGGCAGGTTTCCTAAAGAAATTTCTTCCTGTTGACAGTCCTGCTCCTCCCCCTGCTCCAGTTGGCAGGCTACTGGTTTACATCCCAGGCTGACCTGCGGCTCAGCAGGCAGCATAAACTCTTGCTCCTCTTGCCTCAGTCTCCCAGTACAGAGGTAAAACTTAAGTATTTCTTTTTGATGAAGTTTGAATACTTCATTTTTTTTTTATTTTTATTTTTTCGAGGCAGGGTTTCTCTGTAGCTTTGGGGCCTGTACTGGGACTAGCTCTTGTAGACCTGGCTGGCCTCGAACTCAGAGATCTGCTTGCCTCTTCCTCCTGAGTGCTGGAACTAAAGGCATGCGCCACCACCACCTGGCAAATTTGAATAATTTAAAAACATTTCACTCAACCAGGTGGTGGTGGTGCACAACTTTAATCCCAGAACTCGGAAGGCAGAGGCAGGCCTATCTCTTGGAGTTTGAGGCCAGCCTGGTCTACAGAGTTAGTTCCAAGACAACCAGAGCTACACAGAGAAACCCTGTCTTAAAAAAACAAAAGAAAAAGCTCTAGCTCTAATTTTGTCATGGATTTATTTGTTTGTTTTATTTTGGTAGTGGGTAAGTGCATAAGTACATAAACATATACTTGAGGGCTGGAGAGATGGCTCAGTGGTTAAGAGCACTGGTTGCTCTTTCTGAGGACCTGGGTTCAATTCCCAGCACCAACATGGTGGCTCACAACTGTCTGTAACTCCAGTTCCAGGGATTCTGACACCCTCACATAGACATGTATGCAGGCAAACACCAATGAAGACAAAAAAAAATTATATATTTATATAATATACACTTGACAGTAAAAGTATAAAATCCAATGTGAAGAACCACAGCTTCTCTTCCAGATACCTACTCTACTTTAACTGTAAGCTCACCGAGTTATGTAGTCTTTGGCCTACTTTCCATGTGTGATGTTATTTGCAACTATTTTTTTGAAATAATAAACTTTATTGTTAAGATATTCTTAAAGTACAATAAAGTCTAAGAACTGGTCAAAGCCAGCATCAGGTTCTGCATTTACTATTAAGTCTCAGTGAAATTCAGACCCTAAGATTCCTGGAGAACTGTTGGCCTATGGAAACCTACAAGGACCACATCTTACAGAACAGTTGTAAAAGAGGATACAGGTGATGGTTTTTAAACAAAGTCATAGCTAGTTAGAATGTGAGGAACATAAAAAGTTTGTCTATACAAGCTCTAACCTTTTTTTTTTAAAGACAGGGTTTCTCTGTGGCTTTGGAGCCTGTCCTCGAACTAGCTCTTGTAGACCAGGCTGGCCTCAAACTCACAGAGATTCACCTGCCTCTGCCTCCCAAGTGCTGGAATTAAAGGCATGCACCACCACTGCCCGGCAGATCTAATCTTTTAATGTGTCTCATTTTGAGTATGAAATTAAGCATGGCATGTGACTTTAAAAATATGTCCAAAGGCACTTTAAAATTTAATATATAAAATTAAAATTTCACAAATGCTAAAACAACAAAATACTTGTTGGAGCTCAAAAGCCCCGCAAGACCTCACATGTTAAAGAATTGTTTTTTTCTTTTTTCTCACTATTAAGAGAGAGGTCTTAGGTCATTGGAGGCATACCCATGATCAGGATTGTGGGTCCCTAGCCTCTTCCCCTCTATCTTTGTTTCTTGGCCACGATGAAATATATAGCTTCTTCTGTCTTGCACATCCTGATATAATGTCCTGCCTTGCCATGGACCCAAAGTCAATGGACCAACAGATGGAAATCCCCAAATTTTAAGATGAAGCAAACTTTATCTCTATAAACTGACCTACCTTCGGTATTTGTTACGGTGACAGAAAGTTGTCTAACAGCATACAAGGATATGTATTACGTCAGTATATATAAATAGACCTATTACATTCTTATAGTGGCTGTATAATCTACTGTCTAAATAATATTACAGATATGTATGTAACACTTGTTGTTCCCAATGCTATATGGACACTAACACACTACAAGTCTCTAAGCAGATACCTGTAAGCTCATTTTATTGATGAAGAAACTTCCCCAGGTTCACACAACAGAACGGACTCAATAGTTGTTGAATTCGGGCAGTGTGGCTCTGGATCTTCTTTTATTTCACATTTTCTATCTTCCAAAGCACAACCTTAACTATGCTATCTAACCAAAATGATAATTCATTCAACTAGTTTTTCTGTTTGTTACATTTGTAACCAATGCTAAAAGTAATTGCTTTGGCATCTATGTTTTTTTCTATAGGATAAATTCTTATTCAAACATCTTAGCAGGCACAGGTAAGGTTTTTGTTTTATACTTGCTGGCTGACATTTGTTAGTCTTTTGTTATTGAAATATTACAGTTTCAAATTTTTATTTTATGATCCTGACTTACAAATATTCTTTCTAAACTCAGTTTGGCTTACCATTTTTTTCATGAGTGTTGTGCTATCATAGCAAAATAAAGAATAAGATATCAAAAAACATCCTAATAGAAGTTCTGACTTGTCTTTCATCACACAATTCAACAAACTTTTAGGCAACCCAGAGACCTTGACTATTTCTTCTTTTCTTTTTGCAGATGTATATGACTACATATATAGTACGTATATATAAGGTACTTATTCTAAACACATGAATTCTTTGATTTAACCCTCATAGCAATATATGAGGGAGGTATGAAAACTAAGAACTACATTTTACAGATGAGAAAAATGAAGCACAAAAAGTTGAGTAACTTTCTGGAAGGCGCATGGATAACTGATGAACTCAAGATTTGAGCACTATAACTTCAGAACCAAGGTTTTTAAGCACTCTTTATGAAATGACAAATCAAACTGCTTGATATTTTCAAGTCTGTGAATTTGTCTTTTGGACAAGCAGAACAATTAAATTTTGCTTTAAAATATTTAAATTTAATGTTATCAGAGGAGAGATGGTTTCTAAATTTTTTTTTTATAAACTGTGACAAAATTAAGTTTGAAGTTTTTATAACCATATTTACTTGAAAACAATTGGAATTATGGACTTTAATCAAACTTGGAAGTGTTGACATGAAATCCTAGGCTATTAAAAAGTACAGCTTGCTGTATAGGACCTAGAGAGGCTCATATGTCTAATGATCAAGGGACATGGTATTTCTGTTAAGTTGATGCTAACTGTGGGGAAAAAACACCTTTGGGTGTTTGTTTCTCAAATGCCCAAACCTTGGGGAGACAAAGGAAAGAGACATACACAAAAGAACATTCTGATGTACAAATAAGCCACTCTTATATATACAGTTTTATATGTAGCATTATCCAAGATATAAGCCAGGATAATATTAATGTCCAAATCCTTACTCAAGAATAACAGTATCATAAATAATATAAGCATATGTTCAAAGGGAATCCTACAATAAAGGAAGGGTTTTGGTTTGGTTGGTTTGTTTTTTTTCTTCTTCCAAGCTATTTACCATCACTTAAGAAAAAGGTTACAGTAAAAAGTCAAAACATTACACTGAGATAAAACATCATGTGATGGCTTTAAAAGATAGAAATCATTTCATGTCCAACACCTTCCATTTTAGGAGTAAAATGTGTAGTTATTTGTAGCATCTTCACAAAGGAAGAAGCAGTAAGGATAAACACACCAGGACTCCAAAACTGAGGGGAGGAGCTTGGGAGAGGGATGGAAAGAAAGACTAATGAAAGAGATATCTTCATAGGGGGCCGTTTCTGGGTTAGGGAGAAACCTGGTGCCAGGGAAACTCCTAGGAATCCACAAGGATTACCCCAGCTTAGATTCCTAGCAATAGTGGAAAGAGTGTTTTAGCAAAAACAATCTACAGATTCAACGCAATGCCCAGCAAAATCCCAGCAAAATTCTTCAAAGACCTCAAAAGAATGGTACTCAACTTCATATGGAAAAGTAAAAACCCCAGAATAGTCAAAACAATAAAAGAACTTCTGGAGGCATCACAATCCCTGACTTCAAACTCTACCACAGAGCTACAGTACTGAAAACAGTCTGGTATTGGCATAAGAACAGACAGGAGGACCAATGGAACCGAATAGAAGACCTGGAAATCAATCCACAAATCTTCAAACACCCAATCTTTGATAAAAAAGCAAAAAATATCAAATGGAAAAAAGAAAGCATAGTTAACAAGTGGTGCTGGCATAACTGGATATCAACATATAGAAGAATGAAAATAGACCCATATCTATCACCATGCACACAACTCAAGTCCAAATGGATCAAAGACCTCAACATAAAGTCAACCTTATAGAACTGAACCTTATAGAAGAGAAAGTGGGAAGTACACTTGAACGCATTGGCACAGGGAAACACTTCCTAAATAGAACCCCAGCAGCACAGACACTGAGAGAAACAATTAATAAATGGGACCTCCTGAAACTGAAAAGCTTCTGTAAAGCAAAGGACATGGTCAACAAGACAAAACAACAGCCTATAGAATGGGAAAAGATCTTTACTAACCCCACACCAGACAGAGGTCTGATCTCCAAAATATACAAAGAACTCAAGAAATTGGACACCAAAAGATCACATAATCCAATAAAAAAAAATGGAGTACAGACCTAAACAGAGAACTCTCAACAGAAGAATCTAAAATGGCTAAAAGATACTTAAGGAAATATTTAACATCCTTAGTCACCAGAGAAATGCAAATCAAAACAACTCTGAGATTCCATCTTACACCTGTAAGAATGGCCAAAATCAAAAACACTGATGACAACTTATGCTGGAGAGGTTGTGGGGAAAAGGGAACACTTCTGCATTGCTGGTGGGAATGCAAGCTGGTGGGAATACAACCCCTTTGGATGTCAGTGTGGCGATTTCTCAGAAAATTAGGAAACAACCTTCCTCAAGACCCAGAAATACCACTTTTGGGTATATATCCAAAGGATGCTCAATCGTGCCAAGGACATGTGCTCAACTATGTTCATAACAGCTTTGATTGTCATAGTCAGAACCTGGAAACAACCTAAATGCCCCTCGACCAAAGAATGGATAAGGAAAATGTGGTACATTTACACAATGGAGTACTACACAGCAGAAAAAAATGACATCTTGAATTTTGCAGGAAAATGGATGGAATTAGAAAACATTATTTTGAGTGAGGTAACCCAGACACAGAAAGACAATTATCACATACATGTACTCACTCATAGGTGGTTTTTAAACATAAAGTAAAGAAAGCCAGCCCACAAACCACAATCCCAGAGAACTTAGACAAAATGTGGACACTCAGAGAGACTTACATAAATTTAATCTACATGGGAAGTAGAAAGTAGAAAAAGACAAGATCTCCTGAGTAAATTGGGAGCATGAGGACCTTGGGGGAAGACTGAAGGGGGAAGGGGAGAGGCAGGGAAGGGAGCAGAGAACAATGTAAAGCTCAATAAATATCAATAAAAAATGTATAAAAAAAAACCTTACACAAAACCAAAAAAAAAAAAAAAGTGGAAAGGGTGCCTGAACTGGCCATTTCCTGCAATCAGATTGATGACTACCCTAATTGTCAGCAGAGAGCCTTCATCCAATAAGTGATGGAAGCAGATGCAGAGATTCCTAGCCAAGCACTGGGCAGAGATCCAAGAATCCTGTTGAAGTGACGAAGGAAGGATTTTGTGAGTTGGAGTGGTAAAGGGGGGTGGGGGTGACAAAGTCATGATGGTAGAACCCACAGAAACAGCTGACCTGAGCTCCTGGGAGTTCATCAACTCTAAACCAATAGCTAGGGAGCCTGCATGGGACTGACCTGGCCCTCTGCTTATGTATGACAGTTGTGTAGCTTGGTCTGTTTGTAGGGTACCAAGCAGTGGGATCAGTACCTGTCCCTGGCATTTGAACTGGCTTTTGGGAAACTTCCCCATGCTAGTGTGCCTCACCCAGCCTTGATGCAGGAGAGGATCTTGGTCCTTTTTCAACTTGGTGTGCCATGCTTTGTTGATGCCCATGGAAGTTCTACCCCTTTCTGTACAGAGATGAGAAGTGGAAGGGGTGGATAAATGGGGAGGGAGGGAAAGGAAGAGAGGAGGTAAGGGAAACTTGATGGGGAAAAGGTAAACTGAGACTTCGTCAACTAGCAGGTATAGACTCAGCAGAAATTATAGTGCCTTTCACTACTGATGAAATAAAAAAGTTATGGAAAGACAATAAACCATGCAAAAAGCTTGTGCTAATTTTTTGGAAGAAATTAATAGCAACTATACCAAAAGTGAGAGACTTAACCTTATAAAGAGAACTTCTTGGATTCTTCCTCAAATTGTACGTGACACTCCAATAACTGGAGCCCATACATTTTATACTGATACAGATAAATCAGGAAAGGCAGGTTACAAATCAGACAAATTGAGTAAGGTAAAACAAAGCCCTTATAATTCTGTCCAAAAGGCAAAATTATTTGCCATTCTTATGGTGATAAGGGATTTTAAAGAACCTCTCAATATAGTTACTGATTCGCAATATGCAGAAAGAGTTATCTTGCATATTGAAACTGCCAAATTTATACCAGATAATATAAAATTGACTTCATTGTTTATCCAGGTACAAGACATGATCAGGAATAGGCTTTGTCCTATGTACACAACACACATCCGATCCCATACGGGTCTACTAGGTAATACAGAAATTAATCAATTATTGATTGAAGCGTGTTACAGGCCTCAAAATTTCATAAAAGACATCACGTCAATAGCAAAGGTTTGAAGAAAGAGTTTTCTATTACATGACAACAAGCTAAGGAGATTATAAAGAGATGCCCTACTTGCTCTTTATATACCCAAACACTGCTACCTGCAGGGACTAAACCAAAGGGTACTCAAAGAAATGAAATCTGGCAGATGGATGTGTTCCATTTTACAGAATTTGGAAAATTAAAATATGTACATCACACCATTAACACTTATTCAGGCTTTCGGTGAGCAACTGCTTTAAGCTCAGAAAAAGCTAATTCAGTAATCACCCATTTATTAGAAGTCATGGACATCATGGGTATACCTGCACAAATAAAGACAGATAATGGTCTAGCTTATGTCTCTAGAAAAATGAAATAGTTTTTTGCTTATTATAATATTAAGCATGTTACAGGTATACCACACAATCCTACAGGTCAAACAGTTATAGAAAGATCCAATCAAACTATAAAGAATATGTTAAACAAACAAAAAGGGGTGGAAAATGACCCCAAAAATAGATTACATAATACTTTATTAACCTTAAATTTTCTTAACGCTAATGAGAAAGGGACAACGGCAGCAGAAAGATATTAAATAATGGAAAAGTCTACTAAATTAAATCAACCGGTTTATTTCAAGGATGTGCTGACCTCGCAATGGAAGCCAGGAGATATGCTGCGTTGGGGAAGGGGTTTTGCTCTTGTTTCCACAGAAGAAAAAAAATTGTGGATTCCATCAAAATTAATAAAGGTTCAGTTTAAAGAGAAGGAACCTCTTGAAAAGGAAAAAATGAGAGCTCAACCACAATGATGATAATCATACAAGTGGTAAGAAAAACATATAGGATGGGGGCAGGGTTCTGTTCTTATCTCCGCAGAAAAACACTCATCTTCAAAAAATTCAAGGGACCCTGGATGTTTGAATACTGACAGATAAAAACAATTTACAACCCAATAAGGATCAACAAAAAAAATCAAAAAGGTTCCATAAGTAAAAATATTCAACACATACTTTTAGATATATATGAATGTATTTATATTTATAAATATATAAAGTTGGTTTTGGAGTTGGACTCTGGCTCAGTCCCTCTCTAATTCCAAGCCTGTTGTTAAGAGAAAACCCAGAGTTTCTGTCTCATGTCAAGAGTCATGATATGGGACAGAAGAAAAAAATAATTTATAAAACTTCTTTGCCTTTCTTCATATCTATTTTTGTCTTTATCATACCTTTCATTAAATATATGTCTGTATATGTCTATATAGATAATGCTTAAGGTTTCAATAATAAAAAATAAATTTTCCTACAGTAATCTTTAAAGTTACCAGGAAGAAGATGGGGTCCCACAACTACAACTCCACCTGGTTGATATGACGTCATAATACTAATAGCGTTACTACAAGATCTGTTTTGAGTATCAGCTGCACAAGACGGTTCCAACTTGGTTAGCTGAAATGGTGCACATCTTTTACAACATTCTGGCCAGACCCCCACGAAATACTCAGAGACTTTACAATCTTACCAGACATTGATCTTGGAATTTAAAAATCATTTACTCTCACAGGATCCCCTAAAAAGAACGTCGCCCCCATGACAGCTGGAAGCAATTTTAGAGAACGATGTCCCCTCTCCCAGTAAACTTTGCCCTCAGGCTTAGGGACATCATTTAGGGGTTGATTATAATTGGTATACAGTTGAGGGTTGGGGGAGAAATTTTATAAGCTCAGGGATCTTTTTTTTTTAATGTTAGATGATGGGATAATAGATGGCATTTGTGAGTTATTGTTTTTAGACAATTATACTGGTATAGATTCCTGTATATTGATACAAAGTTAAATTATATTAAATATTGTATACATGTATGTTTCTACCTCTGTTTAAAACATTGTTTATGTATTGATATATATAGTTACCATATTGCAGTGTACATTACTACCTCTGATCAAGATACTTATACATTGTTTACATTTGAAGGTCATTGTCCTCATTTATTGCACAGTTGTTTATTGTCTTAGTCTTTAAGTTAAATAGGTATTGAGAATTATAGATCAATAGTCATCTATGTTTGTCATATTTGTAATTAGATTAATCAAGTTCTTAAGATACATAGAGATTATATTCAGTATAGATAGTATAATCTTCAACCTCTTCAAAGAGCCGTAGAAAATGACATTTAATCTAACTTAGAATTCCGTGGTAATGAGACACAATCGCTCCTGGCAACACCAATTTATTCCTGAAAGAATGTTGAGCACCAAAGGCACTCCACCCCGAGCTTTCTTCTTGGCAGAACTGGCCTTTGGACAAAGAAATGCCCATACCTAAACCACTAACAAAGATACATAGTACCCATAAATAAAAAAAACAGGACTGTCATATCCTGCTAAGACAGGGTAAGATAGTTTTAAAAAGTTTCTTGCCTTTAAAAATGGTATGTCAGCTACCTTAGGCCTTAGCCAAAGTTAGCTGCTTCAATATTACAAATGAGACTTTGGGTGATTGCCCAGGTAATCAGTTGTCTCTGTCATTTGTTACACATTTTGGAAGTTTATCGATTGCACTTCCTGTTCGCTCACTCAAGTAATATTGTTTCCCTTCTCAGATCTGCGATGGAGTTAAAGACTAGATAATTGTAGTTACCTTCCTCATGATTTAGCCAAGCTTAATTTCAATACAATACTTAGACTCCTTAAACTAGAATGTTTAGTAAAACTTTTGTTATGCGTTCCTTAATATTGTTTATTGTTTGTAATTTTCTATTTGGTATCTGTTCTTATTGTATATAGTTGTATTGGGTTTGGATCGACCTTGTTTAGACAAAAAGAGGGAGATGATGGGCAAACTCTGTCAACCAATCATATCTAGTTAAGGCATGGCTACCTGGAGCCCAGGAAGAAAAACTGGGAGGACCCAGGAGTGCACTCTCTGTGTGCGGCTCCCACCGCACAGATAGGAAGTCAGACCTCCCACTCTTGTAGCCTGAGCTTCCCCTTATAACCATTAAAATATAATTGTTATTCTTGAGCTGGCCTGGTTATTTATCGTACCCACCTAATTTGCAACAGAAACTGTGGTCAGTATGAAAAATAAATGAAAAATTAATCAATAATAAATACATATTAGAAAATCCTTTTTGTTTATTTGTTTGTTTTTCGAGACAGGGTTTCTTTGTAGCTTTGGAGCCTGTCCTGGAACTAGCTCTTGTAGATCAGGATGGCCTCGAACTCACAGAGATCCACCAACCTCTGTCTCCCAAGCCAACCTCTGCCTCCCAAGTGCTGGGATTAAAGGCACGCGCCACCACTGCCTGGCTTACATATTATTAGAAAGTCTTTAAAACTTACCAAGTTGAATGTTTCTTATCCATACTGATTGTTTCGTTTCTTTTAATATTTTCTCAAAGTAAACTCCAGCAAAGCCACTTGAAAAACATGCTGTGAGAACTGCCATGAGGCCCACAAACTGCGAGCCCGTTGAAAGTTCCTTAGAAGTCACCTCTTGAGAATCTGAAGGCCACTGAATAAAAATAAAAACAACACTAAAGAGGGCAGTGACACTGCAGTCAAGACTGACAACCTCAGTCTGAGCTTCCGGATCTACACGGTGGACGGAGAGAACCCACTCTCACTAGTTGTCCCCTGACCTCCACAGTACACATGGTGCTGCACCAGCGAAAGTGCTTACAAATGGAAGAAGACAGCTAAATCAAGCACAGTAGAAAGGAAGCTTGGTGGGAAGGGAACCATACACCGTAAGGAAAATACAGTCCATCAGAAAATGAAAGACTATAAAGTGACTACACCAGGCCTGCCCACATGATCTTGATGTTACTGACATGGTGTATTAATTGGCATCTTTTAACTATTGCTATCCATTCGCCGTGGTACCTACTGTCTTTTTCAAACTAGCCCCTTTCTATTTTCATATAATTTTTTTTAATTTAGATTTTTCCTTCTCTTTTTCCTCTTTTGGATTTTCAAGACTGGGTTTCTCTACATATCCTTGAGTGTCCTCGAACTCACTCTGTAGCCCATACTGGCCTCAAATTCAGGGATCCATCTGCTTCTTCCTCCCTAGTACTAGGATTAAAGGTGTGCACCACCAGGCACAGCCCTTAATCTAGCTTTTTTTCAAATTCAAAAATACATTATTTGAGTCTACCCTAATTTGTTTAAAATAATAATCTCTAATTCTACACTTTCCAATAAATGATATAATTTCCTTCTTTATGGATAAATAAAACTCCATTTTTTTCTTTTTCTTTTCTTTCTTTCTTTTTTTTAATACCTGGAGGGACAGCAGTTGGTGCTGGGAACCGAACTCTTCTATTTTTGGTTGTGAGCCTAGCCTTTAATGGCTAAGCCATCCCTCCATTCTTTTTTTTTTCTTTTTTTTTTTTTTTTGCGTGTGTGTGTGTGTGTGTGTGTGTGTGTGTGTGGTTTCCCAAGACAGAGTTTCTCTGTGTAACTGTCAACTGTCCTAATTGTCCTGTAATCAGGCTGGCCTCAAACTCAGGGAGATCTGCCTGCCTCTGCCTCCTAAGTGCTGGAATTAAAGGCATGTGCCACCACCAGCCTAAAACTCCATTGTTTTATTTATCACACACACATTTATATTGTTCATTCACACACTGATGGGCAAGCAGGCTGATTCCACAACTATTGTGAACAATCCTGCAAAAAAATATTAATATCTCTGTAGTGTGTTCAAGTATATAATTTGAAATGGTATAGCTGGATCATATGATAGTGTTTTTACTATATGAGCAAGATGGTTTGGTGAAGGAAGTGCTCGCTACTAAAGCCTGACAACCAGCGTTCAATCATTGTACCCCACATAAAGGTGGAAGGAGAACTGACTCCATAAAGTTGTCCTTTGACCTTGACATGAGCTCTGTGATATGCATATCACACATCATACACACACACACACACACACACACACACACACACACACACACAAGCAAAATCTTCCCATGAGGAAATCTCCATACTATTTTCCAGCTGACTGCTCTCAATTATATTTCAACTGCAGGTGTAGAAAGATTGATTTTCCAACCAACATTGTTGTTTGTTTTCCTGATAATAGCCATTCTGATTATGGAGAAATGGAATCTCTCAGTGTAGTTTTGATTATATTTCCATAACGGCTAAAGGTGATGAACATAGCTGGGTGGTGCTGGTGCACACCTTTAATCCCAGCACTCGGAAGGCAGAGACAAATGGATCTCTTTGAGTTTGAAGCCAGCCTGGTCTACAGAGCTAGTTCCAAGACAGTCAAAGATATACAGAGAAACCCTGTCTTAAGACAAAGAAGATGCTGAACATTTTAGGTTTGTCTTCTCTTGAGAACTATTTGCTGAGTTCATTTGCCTGATTATTGATAGGTTTCGGACTTGTGGTTGATTAGTTATTTTTTGAGTTTTTTATATAACTGGATGTTAATCCTGTCTGATGAAGAACTAGTAAACACCAGCTCCCCTTCCAAAGATTGTCTCTTTTGTTTGCTGTTTTCTTTGCCATGCAGCTTTTATATTTCATGCAATTATATTTGTTAATTCTTGCTACTGTTTCCTAATGTTGGGATCTATCAAAAAAAAATCCATGCCATTAGCTATCTCTCTCTCTCTTTTCGAGACAGGGTTTCTCTGTAGCTTTGGAGCCTGTCCAGGAACTAGCTCTTGTAGACCAGGCTGTTCTTGAACTCAGAGATCCACCTGCCTCCAGTGTTGGGATAAAAAGGTGTGCACCACCACCACCACTCGGCTCATTGGCTATCTCTTAAGGGCTGTCCCTGTTCCCTTTTAGAGTCTCCAAGGGTTCAAGGCTTAGGTTAATGTCTTCAGTCCATTTGGAACTGAGTTCTGTGCACAGTGAGGCAGAATGTGCTAGCCTTAGACTTCTATTGTGGATGCATATGTGTAGTTTCTGAGTATCATTTGTTGAAGAGGCTCTGTTCTCCAATGCATGCTTTAATCACCTTGTTCAAATATCAAGTTGCTCAAAAATCAAGTTTATTCCTAAGACCTCTCCTCTCATCCAGTGGCCAACTAGTCTATTTTTGTACCCAGTGCCATGCTGTTTTTATTATCACAGCTCTAAAGCATAATTTGAAATCAAGAGCTGTGATACCTCCAGCACTGCTTTGTGGATGGGGTGGAGAGCAGGTAGAGGCAGATCTCATACTGTAGTACACTAGCGTAGAATTCACCAGGTAGCCCAAGACAGCCACAAATTCATGGCTATTCTCCTGCATCAGAGTCCTAAGTACTAAGATTTTATAAGCATGAAAGCAACCATGCATGGCTAGCATTGCTAGTTTTACTTAGGATTGATTTCGCTATGCAGGATCTTTTGTGGCTCCACATATACTTTATAATTTCTATAGAGTAGTAATTGAAATATTCCTTAGCTATATTACCCACATATTAATAATTTTTTACAGTTTTTTTAATGTAGAGGGCTGGAGGAAGGTTTTATTTATTTTTTTAAAATTTATTCTTTATTGTTCACAGCTTTTGGGGGCTGGAGTTGAGAAAGGGTTTCTCAATAACTATGGAGCCAGTCCTGGAACTCACTCTGTAGATCAGGCTGGCCTCAAACTCTCAGAGATCCATCTGCCTCTGCCTCCCAAGTACTGGGATTAAATGAACACACCACTACTGCCTGGCAATCTTTCACAACTTTTAACATGTTTTATGACCTAAAATGTGATCTATTTTGGAGAAAATCCCAGACTACCTAAGAATCTGTATTCCTTACCTTAAGATACAATATTCTATATCTCTACAAGATAAGTATTTGTAATTCTCAAGTTTGTTGATTACTTTTGTTAACGATCTATAGATAAAAGAGTTAGGCATTGCTGGGAGGCAGTGGCACACCTTTAATCCCAGCGCTCAGGAGGCAGAGGCAGGCGGATCTCTGTGAGTTCGAGGCTAGTCTGGTCTACAGGGGCTAGTTCCAGGACAGGCTCCAAAGCTACAGAAAAACCCTGTCTTAACAAACAAACAAACAAACAAACCAAAAAACCCAAACAAACAAACAAAAAAAGAGCTAGGCATTGAAGCCACCTATCTACTCTTATTATATCTGAATTTATCTCTATGTCTAGTAGTATTAAAATCATCCTTTTCATCGTTACCAGAGACTTTTCAACATTAAATAAATCTTGGAGAGATGGGAGTGGGAAAGTAAACTACACAGTCCAGGCTAGCTTTAACTCACAGCAATCCTCCTGCCTCAGCTTCCAAGTGAAGGGATTATAGGTATGGGTTACCATACAGGCTTAAACAACTTTTTAAAAAATTGTTTATTTGAGGGGGAGGGGAAACATGAGAAGGGGAAAGAGGGTGGACTGGGGTTGGTGTATAAAATGAGAAGTAAATCTTTTTAATAAAAAAATTTTATTTTCATTTTTATGTGTATTTTGCCTGTGTATGTACCTGTGTAATAGTTTTGAAACTATAGTCACACAGTTGTGAGTCACCATGTAAGTGTTGAGAATTGAACCTAGGTCCTATGGAAGAGAAGTCAGTGCTCTTAACCACTGAGCCATCTCTCCAGCCCCCTTAAAACCTTTTAACAATGAAAGAGTCACTTCCTACTCAGTTATCCTTCACTGCAACAACATGACACTGATGGACTAATTCCTTGACTCTTGAGACTGTTTCCTTTCTCCCTTGGCTCTATGTAACTACCCAGTATGCTTTCTATGAGGATAGAAACATTCCAGGTCTCTACTAATAGCATAACTGTTATCTAATGTGACTCCCAAGCGTGCACGCATACGCGCGCGCGCGCGCACACACACACACACACACACACACACATCATACACATAAACACATACAAAATAAAAAGGAATACAAAAGTTGGGAACAATGACTCCATGAAGAATAAGAATAGGGAATCATTAGAAAGCTCTTAGAGTTAGGAAACAGTATCAATAAAGACAGTAGATGCTAAAGGGATCAGAGGATCACCAATGATCTCAGATCTTCCATGGTTCTCATAAAACCTAAGCTTCTTTCTTTTATATGCTGTTTTTTTTTGTTTGTTTGTTTTGTTTTGCTTTGTTTTGTTTTTGAGATAGAGTTTCATTGTGTCATGCCTTATTTTCTTGGATTTTTCCTTCATTTTTTCTTTCTCTCTTCTCAAACGTTCTGGTTCATACCTACAATCCTAGCACTCTCCAGGCTGAAAGAGAAGATTGTGAGCTGAATGCATGGTGAGACCTTCTTGCGGGGAAAGGGAGGGCTGGAGAGATACCACAGCTGTAAAGAGCACTTGTTGCTTGGTTCCCAACACCCACATTTCAGCTCACAACTATTTGTAACTCCAGTTCCAGGGGATCTGACACATTTTCTCACTTTCATGGCCTCCTGAATTTACACAGTATAAACTCATGCAGGCTTACACACATACATATAAAGTTAATAAAAAAATCTAAAGTCTAAAAGATGGAGATCTACATCTTTAGCGCTAGCTCCGCAGTTAAGAGTGTGTGCTGTGTAATAACGAGGACCACAATTTAGGTTTATGTATCCTGGGCATACCTATAATCCCAGCTCAGAAGTAGGCAGGGATAGGAAAAATCACTAGGGTTTGTTAGCTTCCACCCAACCCATGAAAAGGTTCAGGGAGAGACTTTGCCTTAAAGCAACTGGCAGAAAGTGATAGAGGACACCCTCCTCTGGCCTCTATACAAATATGTGTATACCCACAGACACATACAAATAAATTTAAAAATAATAATAATTTTTTTAAAAAAGCTAGACATGGTGGCACATGCCTATAATCTCAGCACTCAGAAGTGCTATGTGGGTGTTTGTGTGGTGCTGAGGACCAAGGTGAGCCCCCGTCAGTAAAGCTATGCTGCAGCCCAACTATTCAGTTCTTTACTATGAAAAATTCATTCACATGTTTATTTATTTATACCGCATACTCTCAATGCTTACAGGAAGCTATAAAAAAAACTGTCAGCATTTACTTGCTTGAATAAGTAATAGAACCATATTCTCTATGCAAAATAGGTCAAGTTTTCAAGCTGTGATAGAAACGAAAGGCATACTTATTTTGAATAGTTACCTGCACAAAAGCAACTCCTGCCATCAGGATTACTAGGGAGAGCCACTGGTACATGCCTAATTTTTTACCAAGCATAGACACAGAAAATAACGCTGTTGTAAGTATTTTCAACTGATATGTAACCTAAAAAAGAAAACAGCAGTATTATTAATGCTTGCATTTTTTTTGTTTTTTAAAAGGACAATTAGAAATGTACCTTAGATACCTGATAGGTGGCTGCATCTAGGTTTGACAGTGCCACATAGAGTAAATTATTCTGAAGAGTATATATCCCTGATGGAATAGCAAGCTTAAGAGTTTCCATGGGTTTATTGAGAATTTCATCATGCAGTACTCGATTCAGCGTTCTCACACTACACTCTAGAATACAAAATGGGGAAAATATCAGTAAGCTCTGAAGAAATCATCAGCTCCTTCTTTATAGGCCTCAGTTTTTTATTTTAAAACCAGAAAAATGGGGACAGGAGATGGGCTCAGCAATGAAGAGAAAGTATTGCTCTTGCAGAGGACCAGAGTTTGAATCCGAGTACCAAGACTGGGTGGCTTAAAGACACCTGTAACTCCAGCTTCAAGAAGATCCATCCAGCACTTCTGACCTTTGGGAGCACCTGCACTACGGCACAAAGACAAACACAGACAGACACATTCCTAAGCGCTAGGATAACAGGTATGTTCCACCAGGTCCAGCTTTCCACAACGCTAGGGATGGAACTGAAGACTTCACTAATGCCAAGCAACTAAAGTAGGAAGTACGACCTAAGCTACTTCTCCAGCCCTGGAACTCACCTTGGTGTACTGTGAACCTTGTCACGCTTCAGCTCACGAAGGGCTGGTTTCCGCACATCTAGCCACAATGCAACCATTCATGTTAAAGGTCTCCTGGGCTCCAGTATTAATGCAGTAATATCTAGACCTTAGCAAGAAAAGCTGACCTCCTTGATGTCTTGCTACACTGTCATAGTTTTCTGTCCTGCTGATAGCTTCTTCATAGCCTGTTTTTATTGACTGCACCTTCTGAATCTGGCCTCTGAGTGCTGGGAAGGAGCCAGGGCTGTTTTTCAATCTTCTTATCCTCTAGTGTACATATTATCTAGTTTCATCCTTGGCTTTATAGGTATCTCCAACTTAACATAAATCCAAAGGAAATCATTTGATTTGTCTCCAAATCTATCTTTTCTGTATATTTTACTGTTATACTTACATGTACCGTAGTTTAATCTAAAAACCTATAAATCATTCTTAAAACTGTATTTGCCTTCTTTCCTGACCTTCATATATATAACCAAGTCATGTTCAGCATTACTAGCAATTAGAGATGTGCAAGTCAAAACCACAATGAAATACCTCTTCATAGCCACTAGAATGGCTATAAAGAAGGGTAGGCAGGGACTGGAGCACAACTCAGAGGACAACCATTTGTCTAGTATACATGAGGCTGTAGGTTTGAACACACACACACACACACACACACACACACACACACACACACAGGAAAGAGTATAATAGGAAGAAAGAAGTGGTGAAAAAATGTAAAGTTCATACATTGCCAGCAAAAATATAAAATGGAGGCTGGCAAGACGATCCAGTAGGTGGGTAAGGGAGCTTGCTGCCAAGCCTGACAACCTGAGTTCAAGCTGCAAGTTCCACATGATAGAAGGAGAGAACGAACTCCTACATGTGGTAGTCCTCTGACCTCCACACTTGCACAATGGCACACACTCATACACACCCTCACAATAAATAAATAATGAAAAAAATTAATAAAATAAAACAGAATGGTACAGATACTATGGGAAAAGTTTAATAATTCCTTAAAAAGAAAACGTTTTTAGCAACGTGACTCTATGGGTAATGGTACCTGCTAATGACTTGCATTCAATCCCTGGGATATTCAAACAAAATGGATTCCCACAAGTTGTCCTTTGACCTACATACACGTGCCATGGTACATGCATACCCACCACATACATACATGTAGTACATTTCGTTTAAAAGATAAATGAAGAACAACCAGATGACAATGACCCAGCAACTATGCTTTGTGGGAGGGAGGGTAAATACCTATCCCCCCAAAATGAAAGCTGAAACTCCAGATACTTGTATAGCTATTGCAGCATTAACCACTGCTCATTCCAACACGGTTCATGGGTAGCCAAAAGGTATAAATAACCAGGGTCTACCAACATATGACTAAGAAAACAAAAAGAGGTATATTATACAATGAAATA
The DNA here is from genome assembly GCF_982192425.1 of Myodes glareolus. Lineage (NCBI taxonomy): Eukaryota > Metazoa > Chordata > Mammalia > Rodentia > Cricetidae > Myodes > Myodes glareolus. The sequence goes on along the minus strand of NC_142042.1, from coordinate 40,697,363 downwards.
GTATAAAAAACAAAAAATCTGACACATAAACTTTGAAAATATGCCAGTGAATTAAGCCAGACAAAGGAGAACACATTATATAATCTACTTTATATGACATACCTAGAATAGATAAATTCAGTAGCAGAAAAGATGAATGCAGAATTACTACTTAACAGTCATAGACTTTCTACTCAGTGTACTGTGAATGTTTTGAAAATAGTGATAGCCATACAACATTGTTAATATAAAAATGCATTGTTGCAATGGAGAAATGTCACATACACACAGATACACACATGTGTATGTACACACATTATTGAAGTTTAAAAAATTAACACATACCTATTAACCTAAAACACAGAAGTCTAAGAATGAAGATCAAGAAATTGAGGCCAACTTAAATAACATAACAAGGCACTGTCTCAAGCAAGAAAAAAAAATTCACAACTGAATCTCAAAAAAACCTGCCTGCAAAAGGCTAAATTGAGGCTGGAATGTACCCCGATGTTAGAGCAAGTGCTGAGCACATGCTTAGGACCTATAAAACCCAACGTTCAACCTCTACCACCAAAGAATAATTAACTGTACAGTTCATAAATTATATCCCAATGAACTCCTTTAAATGCACCAAATGAGTGACTTACTGTTTGATTAGTCAATGGAACAAGAAAAAGTCTTTAGTAAAAAATTATTGTAGACTCTATAATTCAAAGAATTAGAGAACTTCTTTTTTTTCAATTTAATAAACTATGACTGCAGTTGGATTCATATTCATAGCATTAACTAGGCATGGATCATATTACAGACTGAACAGGATGGCTTTGGTGCCAGGAGGTGGTGGCACATGTCTTTAATTCCAGCACTCAGGAGGCAGATGCAGGCAGATCTCTGTGAGTATGAAGCCAGCCTGGTCTACAGAGCAAGTTCCAGAATAGCCAGAGCTACACAGAGAAACTCTACCCCCCCCAAAAAAACCCACATACAAAACAAAAGTAAAAACAAAACCAAAACAAACAAAAAACACTAGAATAGCTTTAGTACCAACCAAATAAAACTGGTACTAACACAAGTGTGTGTGTGTGTGTGTGTGTGTGTGTGTGTGTGTGTGTGTGTGTGTATGAGTTGATGTTGCCTGTCTTCCTCAGTGACTCTTTACCTCATTTTAGACATGGTCTCTCACTGAACCTCAAGCTTGTCAATAGGTTCTTCAGGTCTTCCTATCTCTGGCTCCCAGTGCTGAAACAGCTCACACAGCCACACCCAGCTACTTATGTGGGGGCTGAAGATCCAAACTCAGGTCCTCACACTTACATGGCAAGCATTTTACCAGCTGAGCCCTCTCCTTGGGCCCTGTCTTAATAATTTTTTTAAATAGAGATGTTTAGAGAATTTAAATAATGTCTAGAGAAATTAAATAATGCAAGAGATCAAATGTGCAGTTACAAATATATAAAAATTAAACTAATAAATTAAAAGCAAAAGGATACCCTAGATACCTACTACTGTCTTTGTAGACTAAAAATATGCAGGCCATTATCTTCAAAAGTTCAGCCACAACCACCGCTGTAGACGACAGGTAACGAGGACCCTCCTCTTTTAAAGTCCTAGAATAACGCATTGTTAGAACCAAACTGGTAGTCTGAAACACCAAAATTCCCAAGGAAAGATACTTTAGGTTGGCAGACATTGTTTTCTGTTCATTTGTCTGAAAAACAAAATAAACAGGGCAAGTTAATCAGTATTCTATATTTAAAATACAGAAACTACTATCCAACAAGAGATGGTGGTTCCAAACAAGATGATAGAAGCCTCCCCTTTTTCTAATAGCAACAAAAAGCCTGGACTAAATGGCAGACAATGGCACCTCCCAGAAAACTCAGGCTGAAAAAAATATGACAAGCTGATTTAGGCTTAAGAGATGAGCCAGTATTGAATTCTTGGAGATTTTTGGTTACCTATGTTTTCTACCAAGTGTTACAGTACCATATAATTTGGAACTGCCAACAGTGTAGAACAACAAACATCTGAGGAAAACACAGTTTCTCTAATCGAACGACTATAGACAATTATCCTAAAAACCGTTACCATTCCAGCGAAATACTGTATGAATTATAGGGGAAAGTCTTGTTAACTCCCAGCACCTGAAGCAATGAGAGCAGAGGTGGTGACTCCTCCCTTTCCCACTAGAACCTGCAGAGACTATGAGTGTCCCTGTTGGTCATTCCTGCCACATACAAAGTGAGTATCAGCAAGAAGAATTTCCACTCTTTGCCCAAGCTGCAATGAATAAAAAAGATTTAAGTAGGGGCTGGAGAGATGGCTCAGCGGTTAAGAGCATTGCCTGCTCTTCCAAAGGTCCTGAGTTCAATTCCCAGCAACCACATGGTGGCTCACTACCACCTGTAATGAGGTCTGGTGCCCTCTTCTGGTCTTCAGGCATACACACAGACAGAATATTATATACATAATAAATAAATAAATAAATAATTTTTAAAAAAAAATAAAAAAATAAAAAAAAGATTTAAGTAGGAACCAGAGTTTCACAATATACAAGTGTTCAAGATACAACTGAAAATGAGTATATTCATTATCAAAATCTTTAAAGGTCTGGCCTCTAGAGTTTTCTCTCGGGGTTCAAAAGAAAGACACTACAATAAGTGAAAAGACTAAATTTCGAGGGTTAAAAAAAAAAATCTCCTCACAACATATTCTTTCTAGCCGTGTCTCTTTACTGCTCTCTTCCTTGTTCTCTATTCTAGTTCTTCTGTCCTAACTGTCTATAATTTCTTATAATTCTGTCTCAATTCTAATTCCAATTATCTGCTACATTCTTCTTTCCCTTCCTCCCCTCCTTCTCCTCTCTTCTCTTCTTCTTCTTCTTCTTCTTCCTTCTCCTCCTCCTCCTCCTATCCCTCCTTCTCCTTCTTTTTCTTATCTCTGCTAATTTCAGAATGCTTCAGCTCCAACTCCTGCTCCAACTTATGTTCTGTTCTTTTTGTTCTTATCCAATGATAAAGACCCACAAAATCTTGCAGGCAGTGAGTAACCAGGCAACCCATGTACAGAGACAAGGGAAGTTTATGGTCCTCGGTCCATTAGCACTTTTGTCAAATGTTAGCAAGCTCAAAGGCCTTTTAGATCTGAAGTTCACAGCATTTACTCTAAGCAATTGAAACAAAGAGAAGACCCAAGCCTTTAAATTATCAGATATGGGGCTTGATGCCTATCAGAGGCAGCAGTGGAGGTTTGTCTTTCTCCAGGCTGTGGGGAGATGGTTAATTATTTTTCCCAAGAACAAGACAACAAGCAGTAAATCTCCTGAACTAAAGTCATCAATAAACTGAGGTGAAGGTGAATGTGAGGAGTTAGGAATCTTTTAATGCAAGGTTAGTTTTTATTATTTCTTATCTAGTTTCATTGCTTTCTTATCTACAAATGAGGTAAAATCAGGGCACGCTTATTTTTTCTATCTGAGCAGCTATGAATTAACAGTTCTGGGTATGTAGTAATTATATGTCCTTGTATATCTGGGAATGTCTTAAATGGAATACTTTTGCCTGGACCATAGACATTGACCAAATGCCTGCCAATAAAGATAACTGTAGAAATTTACACTGAAGGAAAGAACAGAGACCTGGTAGTGGGAAGCAGGTTTCTTGATTGTGTGACTGTTTTCACACATAACTAGGGGATATAATCAGTAAACCCCAAATGCATTGGGGAAATTGTGCCCAGTAAATGATCAAATAGTACTGAACTGTGGGAGATAAATTCCAAATTTGTAACAGAAGGAGTTAAGCTACAGAGAGAAATCTATAGCAAGAAACAGCAGACGATAATTCCAACATGCCTTGCATCTTGGCCTAACCCTCCAGAGCTCTTGGCTCTGATGGGTTGACCTTGTGAAAGAGGCTGATTAATTACTGAGTAATTCTGTGGCTCGTGGCAATTCACCAAAAATCAAGACAAATCTTAACTTGGTTAAATGGCAACAATCAATAGATGATACAAAAAGTAACCCAGATATTGGTGTCACAAGAATTTTAAGGAAGTTACCATAAAAATACAGCAACAAAACACAAGGAGAGCAGGCAGTGCACCTTGCCTGGGTGGCACAATAGAGCCAGGCACAAAGTGGTGAGCATGGGGGAGATGTCCCCATTACTCATCTGTCGTGTGGCAGCATATGGGGGTGAGATGCCCCCATCATCACCTGAGGTAGGTGGGAAAGCTGGCCCTGAGGTCATAAGAGTGTGAGAGCTGCCCGTGTTCCCTGTCAACTGCAACACTTGGGAAAGCAGGCCCTGCACCTCACCTGGACAACACAATAGTCCTGTTGGTGGAGATGTGGTTGAGCCAGCCCCAAAGTTGTGAGAGCTGCCCTCCCACACCCCACCCCAAACCTGCCCATCAATGCCTGAGGTAGGTGGGAGAGCTGACACTTAGGTCATAAGAGCAGCTGCCAGGCAGGGGTGGCGCATGCCTTTAATCCCAGCACTCGGGAAGCAGAGGCAGGCGGATCTCTGTGAGTTCAATACCAGCCTGGTCTACAAGAGCTAGTTCCAGGACAGGCTCCTAAGCTACAGAGAAACCCTGTCTTGAAAAACCAAAAAATAAAAAAAAAAAAGAGCTCCTCATCAACTGTAACACTCAGGAGAATGGCTCCCAGGCCACACTTAGGAAACATAGTAGGCTGGCTCTGAAGAGGTAGGTGTGAGAGAACCGACCCTGAGGATATGAAAGAGGGAGAACTGGCTGTATCCCTTGCTAATCACTGCAAGAGGTGAACTAGCCAGGGCAGTGCTGCAGAGTCCACCCTGGTGGTGAGGATAAGGGAGAGTTAATGGGCTGACCAACCCTGCCTGCAATTACCCAGAACCAGGGTTATAAGTTGACCCACACCAACATCCGCCCCATCTGAGATCTACTGGAGCACGTGAAGAGACCAGACCTGCAGACCCAAGGCTGCATGATCTCCATGACAGAGGGTAATAACAGGATAACCAAGAAGAGTTCCAGTAAGAACCCAGCATCAATAGTGTAGCAGAAACCAGAGGCCTCAAACCAGACCAATGACTCTTTGCAATGAACACTTGCAAGTAAAGATAAATGGGTAAAAGAGTTTACTGTGTGATTCACTGTATCACACTACAACTTGGATGACAATATTAAATTTTCTTTTTCTTTATTTTTTCCTCTTAGATATTAGTTTATTTTATTTTGGTGGTAAGGTTGCAAGGGCAGAGGGTGGATACAAAGAGACAGGGAATAAATGTGATGGAGATGAATAATGTGAAAGACTCAAAGAATAAAGAAAATATAGCAACAAGAAATTATTAAACTTTTAAAAATAATATTAAACTTATAAAGACAAAAAATAGAATAGTTTTCATGCACTTTTACCCAGGTTCCCTAATAACAACAGCCACAGTCCTTCTACTCCAATAAAATATGTCAATATTGCTCCAAGAGACTTTTACTAGTACTATCATTATTTCTTTTAAATATGATTTGGATAACACCAGGAATTGAACCCACACCTTCACACACACGGACATTGCTGTCTTTCTCTAAGCTACAATTCAGTCCCAATAGACTCACCTTAAATGTAAAGCCAGAAATATGTTGAAAAGTAAAAGGACTAGGCCATCTTAGTCCTTTGATACCTAGAGTCTTAGCTATTTGAGAGACGAAGCTAGGGAGATCACTTAAGACCAGTCTGGGCAACTTAGTGAAGTCCAGTCTCACAAAAAAGGAAGGGATTTGTTGAAGGGAAGAAAGAGGAGTAGGAAAGAGAGATGGGCAGGAAGGAAAAAGATACCATGAAAAAAGTATGACAAAAATGGACTTATATTAATATCAAGCAAAAGTTTACATAAAAATTACTCCCAGACTGGAAGGATATTTCATAGTAATAAAAGAGTGAAGTGTTTACCTAAATTGTTCTATTATTAATAAAAATTTGGGAGTCAAACAATGGAGTACAAACCTGATAGATCAAGAAAGCAACAGAGGAACGACTTGCTGACTTTCTTTCTCCACCTTCCGAGATGGAAAAGGCTGCAAATCTCTCCAAATTCCTCCCTATTTCTTCCTATGCCTCTCTATCTAGGCCAGCCAAAATCTCTAAGGCTAATTCTGGTTAGATAGTTGTGGACTCCACCCTTGATTCAAGGCTTAACTTCATTAGCTGTCTTGGAGCATCACTGTGCAATCAAATATCCCACAACAAAAGGGTCAATAGACCAGCAAGTTAAAGAAATTATTAAGGTATATGTATCCCATTATGGTAGCTTGAAACACATAAAACAAAATTAACAAAAATAAAGGAAAAATAATAGATAAATCCAGTCATAACTAAAAATATTTAACTACTTTTCTAAAAAGAAAATGAGAAAAAAATCAGTAAAGATCTAGAAGGCTTCAACAATTCTATAAACTATCATAACTACAGAACACAAGGAGACAGTTCACTCAGATCTTCCAAGAAACAGCTTAAGCATAGTTGTTGCCAGTGTTTCGCACCCAAGATCTTATACCTTTTGCTCAGATTGATCTAAAGATACAATACAATTCCAAATAAAATCCCTATAGCCTTCTGTGGTGAACCAAACAAGAAGGGCCCCAATAGGTTCATATATTTAAATGTTTAGTCAGCAGGGAGTAGCACTATTTGAGAAGAATTAGGAGGTGTGGACTTGTTAGAGGAAGTGTGTCACTGGAGGTGGTAGGCTAAGCCAGGCTCAGTGTCCCCCCCCCCACCCCAGACCTCCCACCTGTGGATCTGGATGTGGCTCTCAACTACTTCTCCAGCATTAGGCCTGCCCACAGGCTTCCATGCTCCCTGCCATGATGATAATGAGCTAAACCTCTGAAATTGTAAGCAAGCCCTTCAATTAAATGCTTTCTCTTATAAGAGTTGTCTTGATCATGGTGTCTCTTCACAGCAATAGAACAATGACTAAAATACCTTCTTCTTTACTAGAAGCTAGAAAGCTGATTTCTTTTTTTCTTTTATTCTTTAGTAATACTTTTTAAGTTGTCTGTTTCTCTGTTTAACAGTCCTGGCTATCCTGGAACTCTCTTTGTAGACCAGTCTGGCCTTGAACTAAGAGATCTGCCTGTCTCTGCCTTTAAAGGTGTGTGCCACCACTGCTTGGCTCAGAAACCTATTCTTTAAAAAGATTAACATTTATTTTTATTTTATATGCAGAAGTGTTTTGCTTGCATATATGCATTGCACCAAGTGTGTGCCTGGTGCCCATGAAGCACAGAAAAGGATGTGAAATCCCCTGCAACTGCAATTAGTTGGCTGTGAGCTATCATGTGAGTACTGGGAACTGAACCCAGGTCTTCTGCAATAGTAATATTTTGGACAACTGAGCTATCTTTCTAGCCCCTTAAAAATGCTGTCATTATTATTTTATGTGTATGAGTGTTTGCCTGCATGTGCGTCTGTATGCCATGTTCGTGAAGTGCCTACACTGTCCAAAAGAAAGCAGTGGATCCTCTGGAAAAGGAGTCACAAAGTGTTGTAAGCTACTACGTGGGTGCTTAGACTAGAATCCAGGTCCTCTCAAGAGCTACCAGTGCTCTTAACCAATGAGCCATCTCTCCAGCTGAGAAAACTATTCTTGAAGGCAAAAGTGCTGTTTACAAAATTTGGCAATTCAAATCCACTTCTAAATATACTCCAAATATGAACAAATGCCACATTATAAGCATAAAAATTTTAATAATGAAAAACATGTTCACCACTAAATATACAAACATAAATCACTACAGATACTATCATAAGCATTTTATTTGAATTTCAGAGACAAAACTTAAACAATATAATTCTTTGCTATACAAATGAATCACCTCACAGGAACAAATACAAAGACTTCTTTATTAACTCCACTGTCTCACTTCTGTAAACCCTTAATAGCAAAAAAAAGAAAAGTTCTAATATGCAATGCAAAGATAGCATGTTGTAGGTCATTCATACTTGAGAACAACATCTACTTTAACCTCCTCATGTTAAAAGTGAAAAATAAATAAATATGTATATTTATGTATATATACACCTATGTGTATAAATAATTATTTATATACTGGGCTTATATCCAGAATATATATTATGTAATTTATAGAGAGAATTGTTATAATGTAGAAAGAAGACAAAAATCAATTTAAAAGTTATCAAAAGATATTTCACCAATAATAAAGACAAATGAATCAGTAAAGAAAAAAATGTCTGACTTCGCAGACATTTAAGAAATAAAAGTAAAACCACAATAAGCTATACTTATTAAACTGCCAACACTTGGGGAGTGGGAAGTAACCGGACAGCATTTTAGAAGTTGGTCATGCTTTATAAACTATCTAAGATGACTGGTTTTCATTTTAAAAATGAATAAAATAATTAAGTATGAAAATTTGTTCATGGTCACATAATTAGATATTAGAAAAACCAGCTCATGTAGTTAACAGCTTTCTTGGTTCATAGTACACACTATGGTAAAATGCTAGTGCACGATGGTGCTTTTTTCTCTATAAAGAAAGAAAGTTGCCAGCCACCACAGAAAATGTCTAAGAGTGATTTCAAATATGTTCAAAGAAGTCAGTTATGGACTTATTCTGTGCTACCAAGAATATTAATACACGGATTTTAACAACCATGTTCCAATTTATTAGCAAATGAAAATATAAAAGGTTCAGTTTCTGGCCAGGCATGGTAGTACATGCAAGTAAACCCAGCACTTGGGGGTAAGTGGCAGGAGATCACCACAAACTGAAGACCAGCTTGGTTTGCATAGAGTTCCAGGCCACCCAGGGACACAGTTAAATTCTGTCTCAATAAACAAAGTGCCTAAGTCAGTATGTACTTTCATAATTTTGCTTTTCCATTCCCAAACATCTGTGTACACACTCTCAAATCCACAGTGACGTGATGGCAACCATGCAGCTCCTACCTCTCAAACCCTTCTCGTCCTCGGGGCAGGAAGTGTTTCTAGTTTGGTTAGGCTCTCTTATAGAACTCCCCTTCCTTTTTGTTTGGACTGATCAAAGACAGGTCCCGACATACTAGGTCAGGTCCCAGCCCTCATCAATAAAACTTGTACTTGCTTATCAACTGTCACATTTCACCTGAATAGCTGAGTGCATTTAATACTTACAAAGTTGAGTTTATTACTTCTGAATCTCTTGAAGGAAAATATGCATCATTGATCTAAATTCCATTCATTTAGATTCAATGAGTTCAGATGGTGGCTTGACCAGAACTTTCTTTTTGAACAAACATTTTGAACAAAAATTTACTGACATATTTCAAATTCGAAAAGATTCTCAGTAATTATTATTTCACAGTCTTCAGGGGGGGAAAGGAAGCCTAGAGACACAGCAAAGTGGTACAAGCATTTGCCTAGTGTGTTTACAAGGGCCCTGGGTTTGACTCAGAGGAGTGCAAAAGAAAAAAAAGAAAAGAAAAGAAAGAAATAAAAAATGAACAGATTACATGCTTACACACTGTTGTCAAAATGTAATAAACTCATGACATGGTAGCATATATCCCAGCACTCAGGAGGCTGAGGCAGGAAGAGCAAATACAACGACTGTCTAGCTGCACTGCAAGATGTTATTCCAAAAAGAAAAATCCCAACATACACTCCAAAAAAGTAAGTATTAAAAATATGCTGAAATTTTCTTTCTATTGTAAAAACAAAAATTTGATTTTAGATTAGTACAATATAATAGTCTATTAAAAATCAGAACACAGCAGAGTACGAGTGAAGACACAAGCTGAGTGAGTGGCACATGCCTGTAACCTCAGCACTGAAGGAGCTGAAGCAGGAGGACTGCTGCACAGTGAGCTGGAGGCCAGTATGGGCTATAAAATAAAACCACGCCTTATAACACACATGCACATACATACATAGGGTTATACAAATCTAAGTTCACACCAGCTACTAGCCCATAACTACTGATGGAAAAGCAGACCTTTTAAGGCTTTCCTAAATAAACAGAAAAAGCAAAGATATTTGAAAATGTTAAGCTCAGTCACTACTTTTTTGTTCACCATCTTCCATGTAGATAAACCTTACAAACCTGTACTGTGTACTAATGACAAAATTCATCACAGCTGATGAGGTATCTGACACTGGATTTATATCTCTTCTAGCTGACTCAAAAGTATAAACAAGAGTGGGATTTTGCAGATATAGGAGTTAGGAGCACTTACTGCTATTGGAGAGTACCCTGGTTCAGTTTCCAGCACCCACATGGCAGTTCACAACGCCAGTTTCAGGGGATCTGCTGCCCTCTTCGGCACTCTCAGGCAGCAGGCATGCATATGGTATACACACATACATGCAGGCAAACACTCATACATATAAAATAGAAATATTTTAAGCATATATGGTATGCAAAAAATACAAAGACTATTCTGCTCTTAAAATACAAAATGGGGAAAATACAAAAAAATGATTTTATAAGAGAAGAAAATGAAGCAATTAATGATACTGATATGATCAATTTTGATTCTATAACTGAAAAGCATGTTATTATAGCTCAATTTTAGGAGGGTTATTGCTGTTCTTTTATTATTATTTGCATTTTTCGAGACAGGACTTCTGTATAGCCCTGGTTGTCCTGGAACTTGATATACAGACCAGGTTCAGGCTAGTCTCAAACTCAACCTGCCTGCCTCCCAAGTGATGGGATTGAAACAGCACACCAACATGCCTTAATTTACTTTTTATTATTTTTAAGTATATGTATGTGTTTGTGAGTAGTGAAGGCACCCACAGAAGCCAGAGGCACCAGATTCCCCTGGGGCTGAAGTTACAGGTAAGGTTTGAACAACCTTTGTGGGTGTTGGGAATTGAACTCGAGTCCTCTGGAAAAACAGTCTACGCTCTTAAAAGCTAAGCCATCTCTCTATTCCCTGTTGTTTTCAGACAGGTCTCACCATATAGTCTAGGCTGACCTCTAACTTGAAGCAATCCTCTGCTTCTGTTGGAATTATAGATGTATGACCTGTACTTATTCTTAGATACATAAACGTCAATAATCCCCACACACACTTTTTAAAGTAACATGGGGCTGATCAGTGGTAACACTCTCCTTTAATCCCAGTACTCGGAAGGCAGAGGCAGGTAGATCTCTGTGAGTTCAAGGCCAGCCTGGTCTACAGAGTGAGTTCCAGGACAGCCAGGGCTATACACAGAGAAACCCTGTCTCAAAACAAAACTTGGTTTTGCTATGCTGTTTCCAGAACCTAAGTCCTTGCACATGCTAGTCAAGAATCTTCTACTAAGCCACATCCTCAGCCGACATTTTGGCCTACAAGTTCCTAGTCTATTCTAAATTAAACAGCTTTTCACTGTTTCTCACTGCCCTTTCTTCCTCCAAGGTGTTCCGTGTCTGTTTAAACAAGACACTATCACTGGTGTGAGTTACAGGTCTGTCAATTTTTAACTTGTTCTTTCATAGACTACTGAGTTTTCATTATTATATTCAAGCAAAACTGCACTCAAATATTTCTTCAGCTATACAAATACAAAACCTGTCATGCCAACTTACAGATAAAATTTATTCAGCATCCAGTGATATGGAAAACAATGTGGCCTAACAATAGAAGCTTTACCTTTGCATTGTGTGGTCATGCATCAGTGAACTAACTCCACACACTCCCTGTACCACCTCCTGCCCTGTACTAGTCTGCACTGTCACTTTCCCCTTGTGCTCATTTCCCAGCACTAAAGACAAGGGTTAAAGGCACCCTTCAAAGAACAGGACATAATGGAAAAGCCAGGTAGTACTAAGACACACCAACTTCTATGAAAAATTCAAAACTAAGGAGACAAGAATTTAAAAACATAAACAAGTCTCAACCGTCCAGATTGGAATAAGCCATCAGATACGTAAGTCACACTTAGTATGGTCAGACACTGTCGTTAGCACTGGGTACACAGTAAAAATCAAAACAACCTAAACTGTGTTTCTGCAAGGGCCTTATTCTTTACCAGGGAAGATACACCCAAACAATTCAAGATACAGGAGAGGAGGGGAAAAAGGAGAGAAGGAGAAAGGGGGAGAGAGGAAAGAAATGAAAACTATATATGAACTGCTACAGCAAGAAAAGGAAATATAGGGTAAAAAAGAAAGAGAGAAGCTATGTCAACTTAAATAAGCTCCAAAGATCCCCCCCCAAAGTCTTTCTGTATGTGGTTGTATTATAACCAGGTAAACACTAAACATGCACTAGAATTAGAAGGTAGATGTGAATTAAGAGACTTTAACTGAAGACTGCCAGAGTTGAATGTAGGGAGAATTGGGGAGATGACTGGACGGGCAGTGTTTACCACTAAGCTTGACAACCTGAGTTCAACTCCTGGAATTTCACATCATGAAAAGAGAGAATCAGCTCCTGACAGCTGTCCTGACTTCCACATATGTGCCACACTAAATAAACACATAACAAATAACTGTAATTTAAAGTTGTTTAATCTAGTACCAGCAGGTTCCAATGTCTCCTCAACTCTCCTAGCTCCAGGTCAGCCCTTCTTCCCAATGGGCAGCAGTGGCCTCAGCCTCCATCAGACTGTGAACAGACTCTGAGCCTCCTTGTGGAGGTGGCAGTGCTCCATAATTTTTTCACCAGCTTTAGTCCATGTTCCTTCTCTGATGGCAGGATTGCAGACATGTGACTTCCTAGAGTTCTTTGGAAGCTCTGACTTGTCCAGCCTACACCTGTGTCACAATGGCCACTTAGCAGGTTTGAAATTAATTCTCTTCTTCTTTCACCTTTATTTTACTTGTTACTATTTTAAATGTCCTATCCCATAACACTAAAGGATTCTCTTTTCCCAACCGAGCCCTAGCTACAGTAATTGAGAACAAATGTGGCCTTAACTCTTCCTCAGAAGTACAAGAATCATAATGACAGGAATCTGGAATTACTTTTCCCATCTGACCAGGTTAACAGGAACAGAGATGCTGGAAGTCACGCAGAGGGAAAAGTTGGCTACATCTTCCTGTACAGTCTGCCACAAAAGATGCATGATGAAGGACTGGCTAAGCAACCACTGTGCTGGCAACAGGAGCACAAGAGCTTTCAGTGGTAGCTTCTAAGTAGCTACAAAACTCGGAGAGAATAAAACTGGGCCCCAAATTCACAGTCCAAGAGCCAGACAGAATCAGAAAGCTTCAACCACTGTCCTGGAACAAAACCATGCTTCATTTAGCAAACTTGGCATTTCTAAAAAAAAAAAATTCAGTCTGGTCCTATGGGAGGCTGAAATAAAGGCAGATTGAATTTAAAACCTTACAGATCAGGGTCCTATATTCTGCATACTTTTATAAACTCTGTATTTCAGTCATCCAAACTTATACGAGGCTGACTACCCCCAATACTACATTCTGGTCTCTGGAACCTACACTTGTTTCATTACTTGGAGAAGGTTATGGAAAGAGTGCCCTTTTATGTTCAAATGCAAGTGAAATTAACACTCTTGAAGCTAGGATGATGGGTCAAGCCTATAATTCCAACAACTGGGAAGTGGTACAGGGGCATCAGGAAGAGTTCAAGGTCTTCTTTGCTATGGAGTACGTTTGAGAACAGCCTGGAATGCATGAGACCCTTGTCTCAAGAAACAAACCAAAAAAAAAAAAATTAAGAAATTAGCAATATTAAGATAGGCCAAGTGTGCATACTTGTATCCCAGCATTTGGCAGACAGGCAAGAGATCACCTCAAGTTCAAGGCCAGCCTGATATATTTTCACTCTGGAAGGCTTGTTTCAGCCTCCCAGAGCTTTGGAGTGAGACCCCTCAACTCCAAAAAAGTGGACATAAGAGAATAATACACAAGGATCTAGTACACAGCACAGTGAATAATATTGTTTCTTTTTTAAAAATGTTCAAAACTTATTTTTAGAGAGTAGTATCTTAAACATGCTTACAGGATTCTACTAGATATTCAGTATTGTTACTCTTCCTTTTATGGTTAAGAGGCTGAGAGAAAAATAGACAACAAAATTGTTACACGTGACAAAGACTGCTTCACTCTTTCCCTACAAGTCAAGGTCAGGAAAATGCAGCAGTTCAGTGTGAAGGGAGAACAAGGAGGAAATGGAAGGTTCTGCAAAGCCCACGCATGCCTTTCAGCACCAGTTTTACTTCTGACCCAGGGATGGCGCTGCTCTACAGGACTGACATGAACTGCTATGCAAATGACTACATGTTTTCCATGAGCTCACAAGTCAAAGATGGATTTCCCATCCAGTGGCCAGAGGCAATGGGATCATTCTGTGGATGGCAGGCTACACACAGAAGCTTGTTCTTAGCTCTCTTCTCTGTTGCAGTAATGTAAAATTTGATTTTTTTTTCAGATTAAAAAAAAAAGTAAAAAATGCCCAGCAGGGGTGGCACAGAGCCTTTAATCCCAGCAGAGCCAGGGTGATCTATGTGAGTTCCAAGTCCAGCCTGATCTACTGAGTGAAAGCCAGAATAACCAGAGATACACAGAGAAATCCTGTCTCAAAAAAGTAAGCAAGAACAAAAGGAAAACAGACAAGTTAGAGTTCTGTCCTGTAGACTGTACCCTGCTTCCCCACTGCAGCAGCACTTGGTGACAACACCAAGAGACTTCTTAGCCTCTGTGCCAACTGATGGCTCTGGTAGTTCACCATCACTAGCTTAAACGTGCCTGCTTCTCCCTCTCTGTGAGGGAGACAGAATCTCCAGACGGAGAACGGTAAAGGGGGCATGAACTTAAAGTGCAACAACTAGAGGGGTTTTTGCTTGTTTGTTTTTTTTAGTAAATTTTTATGTTATGTGTATGTATATGTACTTGAATGTATGTCAGTACACCATGCGAATGCAGGAGCCTGTGGAGGTCAGAAGAGGCATCGGATCCCATGTAACTCAACTTTCTGACAGTTTTGACCTGTCATGGGAGTGGTAGAATGCTGAATCCTCCACAAAAGCATCAAGTGCTCTTAACCACTGAGTCGTCTCTCCAGGCAGTTCAATAAAAGTCATTGCCAAAGTGCCATTGAGAGAGTCCCACAACTTAGTTGTGTTATCTAAGGAAAGAGAAGACAGTCACAAATAATTGTTAGGGTTGAGGATGAGTCCAGTCCCCAGATTTCTTGCCCACCCAGTATGTGTACACACTCTGCCCTGCTATCAATTTAAAAAGTCTCCCCAGACAGAGAAAACAAAACAGTCTTGGGACCCATAGAAAACACAGATCTCTGCTTCCATTTTTTCTTTGAAAAATTTGTAGCACCCCTCCAAACACACACAAATTATCACCAGTACAATGATGGGTATGTTAAGGAAATCATTCCCTGATATACATAAAATCATTATGCTGTATATCTTGTATAGACAATTTCTATTTGTTAATATAACTCAGTAAAACAAAAATGCATTTTTAAATGAAGAAAATAGTTGGAACAGTGATGCATGCCTATAATTTACTCAGGAAACTGAGGCAGGAAGTTTACAAGGTCAAGGATAGAATACAGTGAGATCTTAGGTCAAGCAGACAATAATGAGGAACAAGAGACTTGAAGGTGCTAGTCTTCAGAAATGGAGTCCTGCAGACACAAGCCAAGGAAGGAATGCTGGCAGTCACCAGCAACTGAAGAGGCAAAGAATGTACACTTGCCTAGGGCCACTGGAGGGAGCAAAGTCCTACCAACATTGACTTTGGATTTCAGGCCTCTGGTAAGAGAATGAACTCTTGTCTTAAGTTACCAAACTGTGTGTTAATTTTTACAGCAGCCACAGAAAAACTCATGAAGGAATTTAAACCTGATATTTTTTTAAAACAAATTAACTTTTCTCTGTATCAAATTAGGAAGAAAGTGCTTAATGTTAGGGAAGCTGGTAAGAATTAAGTTTGGGGAGTGCGTGTATGTGTGTGTGAATGCAGTATAATTTAGTGTGTGCTTACCATGAATAAGGCTCTGGGTTTGATCCACATCACAAAAATGCATATAGACATGCATATAGATGTACAGAAAACAAGTAAATTTCAGTACTTAAAAAGAACTGATCCAGCTAGGGTGGTGGCATTCGCACACCTTTATTCTAGCACAGGCAGAGACAGGCAAATCTCTTTGAGTTCAAGGCCAGCCTAATCTACATAGTGAGTTCCAGGACAGCCATGGGTACATAAAGAACACTGTCTTAGAAAACAAATAAACAAAACCCCACAAAAACAAAAAGGGGAAGTAGAAAAAGACAAGATCTCTTGATTAAATTGGGAGCATGGGGACCTTAAGAGAGGGTTGAAGGGGAGGGGATAGGCAGGGATGGGAGCAGAGAAAAATGTAGAGCTCAATAAAAATCAATAAAAAATATATGTTAAGGGGCTGGAGAGATGGCTCAACGGTTAAGAGCACTGCCTGCTCTTCCAAAGGTCCTGAGTTCAATTCCCAGCAACCACATGGTGGCTCACAACCATCTGTAATGAGATCTGGTGCCCTCTTCTGGCCTGCAGACATACACACAGACAGAATATTGTATACTAAATAAATAAATATTTAAAAATATATATATATGTTAAAAAACTTTTTAAAAAAATTAAGACAGAGGCAGGAAGATCTCTGTGAATCTGAGACCTGCCTGATCTACATATGGAGTTCCAAGACAGTCAGAACTAAAGAGGCCCTGTCTCAAAAAATAAAAATGAATCAGTCAGTTATCAGGAAAATTGGGGTACATAGATTCTCTGCATTTCATATTGGTTCAATAAACACTTTAAAGGAATGTAGACTTTGTGGTGCACCAATACATCCTGCCACTATGATGAGCAAGCAAGGGAAGCTGAGCAGTCCATATGCTGTGGAGAGAGGCAGAAGTGGAGACTGCAGCTCAGTGAGGAATAGGCTGATACAAGTGGCCTCTGCTGCAGGCCATATCTGGGTCCGTGTCTAGGTCCTCCACGGTTCTGTGGCAGCCAGGGTCTGTGTTGATGTTCTTGGTCCATATTACCACCAAAAGTCATGCAGAAGCCTATGGTCTGTGCTGTCACCTGAAGCCATGTTGATGTTCAAGGGCCTTTCTGTGTCCTTACTGATTCTCAACACGGCCACAGCAGGAAAAGTGGTCCCACCCCTCTCCAGCTACCACACAGTGGTGCCCACAGTGGCATGGGCCAGGGAGAGCTGGCCCCGATGGCATGGACTTTGGAGAACTGACCCTGGTGGATTGGGTTTGGGAGAAGCGGCCAAACCATAACCACAAGGATCTCTATGACTGGGGCAACAGCAGGATGGCTGAGAGCAGTGTCAGTGAGGGTCCAGTATTGATGGCATAGCAGAAGCTACCTGAACCAGACCAAGAACTCATTGCAATGAACATTTGCAAGCAAAGCTGTTTGTGTAAAACAATATACTACATGACACACTGCAGCTCCTAATGCCACTAGACAAACAAATACGTGATGGAGACATGGGAAAGGAGGAGGAGTAAAGTGGTACACACACGGCGGAACTGGAGACAAGTGAGATGCTTCTTTTTTCAATTTCAATTTTAATTTTTTTATCTCCTTTTGTAGGGTTACAAGGGTAGAGGGCAGATATGGAAGGACTGGGAAATGAGTGGGATAAGGGTACATGATGTGAAATTCCCAAAGAATCAATAAAAAAACATTGTTTAAAAAAAAAACAAAAACAAATCTTGTGGTAGTGGTGGTGCATATCTTTAATCCCAGCATTCCAGAGGCTGAGACCCGTAGATCTCTTTGAGTTCAAGGCTAGCCTGGTCTACAGAGTAAATTTCAGGACAGCCAAGGCTACACAGCTATACATACATACACACACACACACACACACACACACCTATCTTGAAAAATAAAAAAGAAAAAGGAAGGAAGGAAGGAAGGAAAGAAGGAAGGAAGGAAGGAAGGAAGGAAGGAAGGAAGGAAGGAAGGAAGGAAGGAAGGAAGAAGTTGAGTATGGTGGCACATGCCTTTGGAGGCAGAGGCAGGTGGATCTCGGTGAGTTCGTGGCCAGCCTGATCTACACAGTGAGTTCCAGGACAGCCAGAGCTGTTATACAAAGAAACCCTGTCTTGAAAAAAACAAAACAAAATAAAAATTATTCATTTCTATAGGATCAGAGAAACTTTACCAACGTTACAAAGTGATTCTTTACTACTTATTCTAGACTTTTTAGTCACACTAGAGACAGGACCCAGAACCTCACCATGCTCAGCAAACATCCATACTGTACCTATCAATTTGTTTACTTGCTACTATCAAAATGCAAGACACCACACAGATGTGCTACCAGTCTCAGAGACGTAGAAACACTATAATCTGATGTGCTTAAACTCATCCTAACTTACCCTCCATTCAGCAGGTGGCTTAAGAAAACATACATTTAACCACATCCCTTCCTTATCTGTAAAGTCCAACTGACACCTTACCAAACAGAGGCTACAGTGCTCCCCATAACCTGGTCCTACCTAAATTTCCTGTCATAAACTACTACCTATCTCAAACTATTCATTCCTTTGTGTACTTTTTGAACAAATATTTGTCTTTTTAAAAAGCCTTCCTGGAAAACTTAGGAAACTTCACTAAGAGATGATAGTATCTGAGTCCTGTAAGATCTATAGACCTACAAGCAGAGAAGGGAGTGTTTCTCTCTTCCCTCTCCCTTGGTAGTCCTAGGATTCACTGCATGCTAAGCACATGCTCTACCACTGGACTATCCCCCAGTCCTCTAGCACTCTTAGCCCCTCCCCCTGCCCTCTTGTCTTACAAGAGCACTCGTGAATTTTATCCAGCACACATTATGTCAGTGACTTCTGAAACTAAAATATAATCAGTTTCTCTAGTTGTCTACCCAGAACTGTTCATCAACCACATAGATTAGAAGATACATCTCGCTGGGTGGTGGTGGTGCACGCCTTTAATCTCGGCACTTGGGAGGCAGAGGCAGGTGGATCTCTGTGAGTTCGAGGCCAGCCTGGTCTACAAAAGCTAGTTCCAGGACAGGCTCCAAAGCTACAGAGAAACCCTGTCTCGAAAAAAAAAAAAAAAACAAAATCAAAACAAAACAAAAACCACCAAAAAAAAAAAAAGATACATCTCAAATGGAAATAAAACAAAGCAGAAAGATTAAGGTAAGTGATCATGATCTCTCCTAGGTTAGGCAACATGATAGAAATTTTCTTCTCAGTGTTGTATTCCCTGACTCCCTCACCAGCAGCCCCAGTCACATTAGGCATTTGCTCAGTGTTAGATTTACAAAAGTCAAGACAAAATCCTTAGTTCTTAAATCCTCCATAAAGAATCACCTCTTTGTGAATTAAGTCTTCCTTAAGAGTTCTGGAACATTCAGGGTTCAGGATGGTGACAAGTCTTTCTACACACAGAAGACAGACAAAGGTTCTCACTTATGTTTTCTAGTACATAAACTAGTACATAGTTGTAGTTTTCTAACTACAACTTCATAAGTTCAGAGCCTTAAGCATCTATAACATGTCAGATTTTTTGCTAGTCACTACACACAGATTTGTTTATTTAAATATAATTTAATTTGAAAAGAAAGTATCATTTCTTTTTCACTTTAAGAAAGTGAGATTGAGGGGCTGGAGAGATGGCTCAGTGACTAAGAAACTGACTGCTCTTCCCTAGGACCCAAGTTCAATTCCTAATACCCACATGGCAGTTCACACTGTTAGTAACCCTAATTCCAGGGGATCCAAAGACCTCTCTTGGCCTCAGAGAGTATTGGATACAAATGGTGCACAGACATAAATGCAGGTAAAGCACTTAGGTACATGAAGTGCTAAAATACTACTACTACTGCTACTACTACTAAAAACTCCAGTTACAGGAGATCTAATGCTCTTTCCTGGCCTCTGCATGCAAGTGGTACAGACGCACATCTAGGCAAAACATCCATACATACAAAATAAAAATAGCTACTGAGCCATTTCACTGGCTCCAGAAAAAAAAAAAAATCTTATTCAACTTTTAAGAAGAAAAAAAAAACAGTAGGTATAAGGTCATATGTAAATCTTTTTCTGTGGAATGAACCTGTTTCTTAGCCTTTTATCTGACCTAAAGTTTCAATTTTAGATTAACTCTAATTAATTTCTACAGCATTGTCGAACCTAGAATACAGTCACTTATCTTCATGTTTATTCTTTTCTTTTTTTTCAGTTTGGTTTGGTTTCTTTTCATTTGAGATAGTAGCTTCTATGTGGCTGATAAACAGTTCTGGGCAAACAACTATAGAAGCTGCTTAATATTCTAGCTTCAAAAGTCAGTGCCATAAATACCATCAGCAAAACACATTTTAAAATGATGACTAAAAATATATAACAGGGCTGGAGAGATGTCCAGGTTTTAAGAGCATTGACTGCTCTTTCAGAGAACCAGGGTTCAATTCTTACCACTGGTGGTATACAACCATCAGTAACTCCAGTCCCAGAAGATCCAGAACTTTCTTCTGGCCTCTGAGGGTACTACATGCACATGGTACACATACATACATTCAAGCAAAACACATATAGAAAATAAATGTTTAAAAACACTTTTAAAAAATAAATTTTAAAATTATAATATAAACACATATATACACATACATGTATACATACATATATAAACATATATACTCTGTGTGTGTGTGTATGTGTGTGTGTGTGTAAACATAGCAGGCCTAGTTGCAAAAGTCTGTGCTCTGAATGATATACAACCCTATGCCCACCCCTGACAAATCTAAAAAAAAGAAAGAAAGAATACACACATCACTCTTTCATTATTGGAGAATTATACTCTTGCATTAATGGAGACAATTAAGTTGAATAGATTTAGAATACACTTGCTGTTTTTAGAACTAATACTAAGCAGCCAATTCACATTGATCTGAACTTTGGGGGAAAACCCAAAGTTATTTAGGAATTCACCTTTCAAAATTTTTCAAAAAAAAGAAGCTCCTACTTACTGAATCATAACATAAATCTTTTAACATAAATTATTTCCATTAATTCTCTTACCTGTCCATATTAACTCAGGATTTAAATTCTTTAAAAGGCACATGTTTAAATACATATTATATTCACTTCAAACACAAATGAAGTAGGACCTAGAGCAAATTACCTGGGCTGTGTGATCCTCAATATCCACCTATAAAATGGAACCAATAATAATTACCCTGCTTTAGAGATAATTAGGATCCAATGGAGGATTGCCACAAGTTAGAGGCTATCCTGGGATACTTATTAAGTTTCAGGCCAGCAGGAGGACTATGATGTGAACAACCCTATCTCAAACTAAACAAATAAATAAAACATAAAAACAAAAATCCTATGGTTTGGTTGTCTAAAAACATACAAGGCACTGGATAAAGTAACTTTTTAAAAAGAATGAAAAGGATCACTTTGATTTGAGTCACGCAAGGGTTTAAATTTTGAAGGGTTTTTAATGACTGCCTAAATTATTTAAAAATCTATTATGGACTAGGGGTATTTCTTAATAGGAAAGCACTTACCTAGCACGCAGTATGCCCTACATTCCATCGGCAGGACCACTAAATAAATAAATAGCCGCTGAGTATTTCCCAGTGAAGTGCCAGAGAACGGCATTAAATTTCCGGCTTTAAAAAGCGATTACAAAGAACTGAAGTTCCAGCTCAGTGATATGAATGCTTGCCCAATATTCCCACGGGGTTCACATCGCCCCGCCCTCCCCTCTCCGCCCCGCCCAACACTGGGGGGGGGGAGGACGGGACGGGACGGAGAAAAGAGGGCGTGTACGCATGCGCGTGCAATCAGGCCAGGGGTTGTAAAGCAGACAGGCTAAAAGCTGCAAGTTCCCTTTGGAAGTTATTAGAATCTGGAAGAGGCCAGAAAATAGAGGCGGACACAATAGGGGGGAAAAAATAAAGGAAAGGAAGTCAGTCAGAAATGTAAGCTAGAATTCATTTGAAAAGAAACAACTTGAGTTAGTAGCAATGGCATTAAGACCACCACGTGAGAAACACCCAAACATCACCTCCAACTACCAAACGAAGTGTCTATACAGACTCAACTCTGGTGTTTAAATGTTACATTTAATAGAATATAAGAAAGGACACGCTCCTCAAAAGAAACAAAATATAAGTGGCTTGTTACAGAAAGATCCATTACTATATGTAATAGCCCTTAATTCATTTGAACGAGCAGAAACTTTGGTTGACTTAAGTTAAAATGTTCCCTGAACTCCACCGCGTCCCACCCCCACCCTCTGATGGAAACCTTACACATACATACACACACACACACACACACACACACACGCTCTCAGACACCAATCGCCCTCGCTCGAACCTTACCACGGGCACCCTTTCCATCGCCTGAAGCCCCTGCAGCTTCTTGAGCACCGTGTCCTCGCCGGGAAGACCCATCCCTACCGCAGGCGCGGTGGGGGCTCCAGCGAAGCCCACGGGAGGACTGGCCGCCATCCTGGCCCCCTAGGCACTTGGCCCGCCAGTCTGGAGCTTGCGGGCACATCGCCTGCCACACCCCTCTCCTCAGGACCTTTTCCTCCTCCACCCAGAACGTTCCAGCACGTCCGGGCCGGAGTACAAGGCGCCCCTTCATCTGCTCCCTCTGAACGAGCGCAGCCGCTCTCGGCTGCAGTCCAGGTGGCCCGGGCACCTCAGCCGCCCCCCACGCCACCCCAGCCCGCAGCCTCCGGCCTCGGCGCCCGCCACACCCCGCCAGAGCCCTCAGCTCACCCGCCGAGCGGCTCGACCAGCTGCTCGCACTGGAGCCCCGGGCTCCGCGACACCGGGCGCCCCAGGCTGCCGAGCCCGCCGGCTCCGCCGCGCCCGCTGACCCGCAGCGCCGCCGGCTCCCGCCGTCTCTGTCGCCGCGGCCGCCTCGGTGCGGCCCAGGCGTTTCCGGGTTCCCGCGGTCCCGTCCGCCAAAGGCTCCGGCTTCCGCCTCGGCCCCGGCAAACGCCGTTCCCGGCTCGGCTCGGGCGGCCCCAGCTTCGCGCTTTGCTGGCCGTGTCCCTGAGGGGACCACACCGGGACAGCCCCGTTACAGTCTCACGGTCGCGGGACCGTGATAGGAAGGGTGACCCTGTCGACAGTCCGCCTGCAGAAAGTGGCAGGATGACCCGTAATTTAAGCAAGGGCAAAGTCCTTTGGGCCAAAGAACCCTGATAGAGAACCGGGAGGCGGATCTTGGCTCCTGAAAATGACCACCAGTGAGTTGAAAACAAGATTATCCCTGGTGCAGGTTACCAACCTTAGTCTAGGAACCTGCTTGTTTGGTTGGAAATGACCCCTGTCCCATCTCGGACAGCCCTGGAGAGTCTCAGGAATCCAAAATGGGCTTAGTGTCACTAAATAGGACAAAGGTGCAGACAGAGAGAGACCACCTTATAGGAGAGCCTTTTACTTATTCCTGTCTGCAAGGATCTCAAACACACTACTTTTTAAAACCTTCTAATACATTTCGAAAGTCTTCCAACCACTGTAGCCTCTGCTGGCGGTGGGCAGGTTGAAATGTAATATTCTGGGTCCGGTTTGATCATCGGATATGGCAGATTTATCCCTTTCCTGTGAATACAATGCTCCTAGAATTAAGCTTATGCTTCTTCATATTGCAAATGATTAAAACCATGACTTTGGGGAGAACAGTTATGAAACAACTAAGAGAAAAATAAAATTAGATGACTTAGCATAGAATACCTCCCTTTAAATCTTCGTGTCATCCGGTCTTCAGAAAACTTCCGGATGATGGAATGCAAACTAGACTTTGGTCTTTACTAGATCTGAATCTAAATGGCCCATCACCTGGTAAAGGCTGGTTGCCAACGAATGGGCTTCGGGCTGGGAGAAGGGAGTGGATAGCAAAGGTTCTGGCCAGAGCCACTGATGTATTAAATTTTTGAAGGTATTATTAGGAAATAGAGTAAATTGTGGAACAGGCCTGTTTGGAAGTGGGTCACTGACTTTTGAGGGTGTATCTTACCCAGGCCTCTCCTCAGGGGCTCTCATGGTAGCCAGTTTGTGTTTTGGTAAATAGCTGCCACACTGCATACACCCCAGCCAGAGACCCAGAAGCAACAGAACCAAGTGATCCTGAACCAAAAACTCTGCAATCATGAACCCGAATAAGGCCTCCTTCCCAAGCTGTTTACTCAGGCATTTTGTCACAGCAGCAAAAAGAAAATAACTAATACAATACTTACCTTTACTTTTTTTTTTTTTTAAAAAAAAGACAGGATCTCACATTATAGCTCAGGCTGGCCCCAGGCTGGCCTTGGAGGCCTTGATCTTCTGGTAAGACCTGCCTCAGCCTTTCTGTGCTGGAACCACAAACTTGAGCTATCACATCTACTTTCCTTCCTTACCCCTTTCTCCTCCCCAACTCCCAAAACTATTGGAAATTGAGCCCAGGCTTTTGTACCTTATGTACTTTCCCATCGAACCTTTTCTCCCTTCTTTAAAAAATAAACTTTATGTGTCTAGAACATGATAATGATAATTACAACTTGGCACTATTCTGAGCAGTATATTATATAGTATGTAAACAAATCCCCAGAAAATAGTTGGTACTCCATAAATGTGTGATTATAAAGAAAAAGGAGGATTTAAAATATATTAGCAAGAAAAATACACCTTACAACATAAATTCTTTTCTGTTGTTATTTTATTTTGGTTTTGAAGAGAGGATCTTCTTTTGTAGCCAAGGCTGCGCTGAAACTTGCTATATAGCCCAGGTTGGCTACAAACATGTAATTCATTTTGACCTTGGCCTCTTGAGTGCTGGAGTCATGGGCAGATACCACCATGTTCAGTGTCATAGATACACTGGTCAGAAAAAAAAAAGATTTTTCCATTTTTTTCCCAGGAAACTTTAAAGTGATTAAAAAAAATAAAAGCTAGAAGAACTTATAATGATGAGGCAGTGACATGTGCTTGGCTGCCTTGGAGGGTGTGGAACCAAAAACTGACCTAAAGCAGTGCAGTCAAGTCTACACCATTAATGCAAGGCATGAAGTAAAGTTAGGAGCCTGGTGTGGTACAAAAATGCAACTGTAGTCCTATCTGCTTTGAGAATCTGAAATAAGAGGATAACTTGAGCCTTGAGTTCAAGGCTAACCTGGACAACTTTGCTTTAAAGATGTGAGAGAAGCCAGGTTAGCTCAAAGAATGCTTGCTTAGCATGTATGAGGCCCTAGGATCAATCCTCAGGACTGCAAAAAAGAAAAAAAAATGACAATAGAAGGCCAGAGGTCTGCTTAGTTGTTCCTCTCTTCTTACTTTAACTTTGATGGTGTGGATGAACCCAGACACTCATCCATTTCACTTAGCTTTTCCGACTTAATGCAGCACAGGTTTTCAAAGTATTTCCTTATAACATTATGAATTTCTTTGGTGTCTGTTGTGATGTTTCGTGTTTCCGTGTTCATTCCTGATTCTGTTAATTTGGGGGCATGTCTTGCTTTCTAATTAAAAGAAAAGTAACACTTTCACTGGCCTTTTCTGGCTCCACAGTTTACAGTCCAGTACATAACCTGATTCCCTGTGTATAGAATGCATTTGACCAATCCCATCCCTCTCTTTGGGTCTTCACTAACTTAAAAATGTTTTTCCAGTCAGTCATTGTTTTTATAGTTGGCCCACCCACTCAACTTAGACACCACCATCTTCAAACGTAAAGCACTTCTTGCTCCCTTTCTCCACAGGGCCTAAATCCCTTCTCATTGGCTGCGATCACATCTCAAATAATGCTGGTATATCTGCATAGTTTCTTCCTTTCTTGTATTGTGATTTGGCTTTATATGGTTCAACACTTTCCTTGAGGTCAGTGCTATCCTAATGATTTGGATTTCTGGCATCTTAAAGAGCCTCGCCCACAAGAATGGATGCCAGGCACAAGGGTGCACACATGTAACACTGTAGCAACCATCCTGGCAGCAACAAAGTTGTTCTAAGGAGGCACTTGTGCCCCTCCCTTTAGTTATTAGACTCCTTAAAAAATGGTTCCCAAGATATTGCAGTTTCCACAAGAGTCTCAGACTGGAAGAAAGAAAATAATGAAGGCTGGGATTAGCCAGAGGAAGAACTTCTCTCCAGAAAAGAGATTTCACCCAGTTCAAACAATTTGTCAAAACACCTTGCAGGAGACACTTGAGCCAGGGTAACAATTAGTCAATGATGGGCATGACCACACTTTGACCAGAACTATATAGTTATATACATTTCTTCCCTTCTATTTAAACTTAAACTTCAGGGCTGAAGAGACGGCTCAGCAGTTAAGAGCACTGGCCGCTCTTCCAGAGGACCCGGTTTCAGTTACCTACCACCCACATGGCAGCTCACAACTGTCTGCAACTCCAACAACCCTCATGCAGACAAAACACCAAAGTACATAAAAATAAATAAATCATTTTGAACTTAAACTTCATGTTAGACCCCAAAGATGGGCTTTGGGGTGTTCAATGCATCTCTTTACTTGTTGTTCTTCATAATGTGGTCATAGCCGGGTGTGGGGCACATGTCTTTAGTTTCAGCACTGGGGAGGCAGAGGTAGGAAGAGTTCTGTGAGTTCAAGGTCAGCCTGGTCTGCTTAGTAACTTCCAGGAGAGCCAGGAGTAGAGAGACCCTGTCTCAGTAAATGAATAAACAAACAAATAAATAGTAAATAAATTGAACATACCTAATGTGGTTAGGTTACATTGAACCTCACTAGGTATGTTCTATCTCTACTACCTTTTACTGCTTCTTGTCCATTTAATTGACCTACCACGGACAAGTGGTCTAGCCTAGCCTGTTAGAGGCTCTAGGGCCTGGGCTCTGAACAATGTCAATAATGATTCTGATACTTATGGCGCTAAAGCAGGAAAACTCTTGTGAACTGAAGGCCAGCCTGGGTTATATAGAGAGTTGCAAAGGGACAGACCCTGTCTGAAACAACAACAACCAGAAATGTATTTCCTGAACTGAGCAGAGCTGAGCAGAAATAGTTAATGATGACATCAGAGATAAAGTAAGGATGCTTCAAAAGTTCACCAGAGCAAGTGTTAGCAGACCATGAGCTGCGAGTCTGGACACGGAGTTCGAGCACATAGTCAATCTGAAGCTCTTCTGGCAATAAGAATCCACTCACTCTTAATTGGTTTGCCCATTATCTCCATTAACTTTCACAGCAGCCTGATAAAGTAAGCATTAGGACTTGGCACCCCACAGAAAGCAAACCCGAAGCTCACAGACATGAAATAACTTTACACTTCCATGTATACTGAAGGGACAGGCTGAAACTCAAATCCTCATTTGTCCCAGAAAGCCCATACATTTTTTTTTAATGCTAGGGACTAAACCTAGGCCTTCTGCATTTGTCAAGCAAGAGTTTTATCATTGAGCTACACCATGAACGCCTAAAGAAGAAAGAAACTTAAAAAAAAAAAACTTCTTAAAAATTACATTTGCCAGGCAGTGATGGCACACGTCTTAAATTCCAAACTTGGGAGGCAGAGGCAGGCGGATCTCTGTGAGTTCAAGACCAGCAACGTCTACAAGAGCTAGGTCCTGGACAGGCTTCAAAACTACAGAGAAACCCTGTCTCAAAAAGAAAGAAAGAAAGAAAGAAGGAAGGAAGGAAGGAAGGAAGGAAAGAAAGAAAGAAAGAAAGAAAGAAAGAAAGAAAGAAAGAAAATACATTTAACTATAGGAATTTCAAAATGGGATGGAAGAAAAACGAGCACAGAATAAAGAAGAGACGGCAGAAGCAAAAGTAGGGACAGAGGTGAGAAGTGTTAGTGAATAATCAGAAGACCAATAACCAAGAAAGAAAAACAGCAGTTTGGTACACTGGGCCAGGAGACTAGCTTTGGTTTCTCTATTATCTGATCTCTCTGTGTGTGCGCCGGTATGCGTGCATATGTATTTGGCCTACATGCATGTCTGTGCTCCACATGCATGCTGTGCATAAAACAGGTCAGAAAGCGGTGTCAGATCCCCGGACAGGGCAGTTGTGCTGAGAACTGGAGCTGGGAACACTGAAAGAGCAGCCAGTGTTCTTAGCCGCTGAGCCATTTCTACAGTGCCCTTCATCAGACCTGAAAAGCAAATCTTTACAACACCGAAGATACAAACGATAGCAAGAAAATGCCAGAAAAGAATATAGATGATCTAGTTATATTTAATTTCCACATAAACAACAATTGTTTGGTTATATGGTATTTGGCCTATACTTAGACTGAAAAATTCATTATCAGAAATTCTAATTTGAGTTAGGCACAAGGCATATACCTAAAGATTAGACATGCACCTTACGATCACCCTTGACTACATACTGAGTCTGAGGCTAGCCTGAGCTACACAAGAACATGTGTCCAAAAAGAAAAAAAAAGGGTTGGACACAATGACATACACCTTTAATCCCAGCACCCACTCAGGAGAAAGAAACATGTGAATCTCTGTGAGTTCCAAACCAGCCTGGTGTGGATAGAGTTTTATATCAAGGACTAGTCAGTGAGATACTGTCTCAAAACAAAAATAAATTCACTACTCGTATATGAAAATACCGTAAAGAAACTCACTTTAAACTAATTTTTAAATTGTAAACTAGTTTTTTAGAAAGTAATATTCTAATTTCAGTGCCCTACACATCCAAGTACAACCATGGATGCATTACATACCATGGAACTAAGACCAGATCAAACAGTAGTTAGTATAGTTGACACTGCAAGCCTATGTACACAAATAATACAGTGTTTTTACAGAGAGCCACTGCTGGTGGCTTCTAGATTTCAATGACTTATGTTATAATGTTATTATGTCAGAAGTTAGAAAACCTACTGGAAGAAAAAGAAAAGACAGAACTATGACAGAGTCTTAGTGAAAAGACACTATGACCACAACGACTCTTATGAAGGAAAACATTTTTTTTAAAGATTTATTTAGTCATTATGCATACAGTATTCTCAGTGCTCTGCCTGCATGTCTGTCTGCAGGCTAGAAGAGGGCACCAGATCTCATTACAGATGGCTGTGAGCCACCATGTGGTTGCTGGGAATTGAACTCAGGACCTCTGGAAGAGCAGGCAGTGCTCTTAACCTCCAAGCCATCTCTCCAGCCCTAAAGGAAAACATTTAATCAAGGTGATGGCTTACAATTTCAGAGCTTTAGTTCATTGTCATCATGGCAGGGAGCATGGTGGCATGCAGGCAGACATGGTGCTGGAGAAGGAGATAAGAATTCTACATCCTGATCCAAAGACAACAGGGAGTAGTCTGCCTCACTGGGCGGTATTTTGAGCATATTTGAGACCTCAAAGCTCACCTCCACAGTGATACACTTCCTTCAACAAGACCATACCTTCTTCAGCAAGGCCACACATCCTAAAAGTGCCACTCCCTTTAGGGGACACTTTTTTTCAAACCACCAAAAATAGTTATCTATTCTATAAAGACTTTTATTCAAAATAAATTATAGGAAGAGGGAAGAGAGAACATAGTTCAGTGCTTAGAGAATCAGGTGGCTAGCCATCCCTTTAACACTTATTTTGTCCTATAGTATTATAGCTCCTTAAGCTATTGAATAGGAAATTACAGGTCAACGGCAAGAAAAACCAGTTTTGTCTTGTTTATTCCTTCAAGGTGTCAAGTGAACTGAATCTGGCTTGTTCTGGGTAGTTCTTCACCCATTAGTAAACAAGGCTTCAAAGACCTGCACTATTGTCTACTGCTCCATCAGTTTTCTTTAAAAGAATTTTAATTAGGCTGCTTTCATATCAGTGCACAGCATGTGGTCAGGTGAGCCTTTGACGCTTGAGTTGGCTCTGCCAGCATTTTGAAATGAATTTGATTTTTATTTCTTCCTCTGCCCAGAAAGGCTGTTCCAGAAAACCAGCTTCTGCTTGTTTGGGTTCCGCTGGTGTTGGCGCTGTTCTTTCAGCTTAGAGTACCAGGGGACCCTCTCCTGGGAGGAGGTCGCTCCCTGCCCTTGCAGATTCAGGTCCGGAAGAAATTCTCTTGCATTTCTGGTGATCAACCATGGGGACTGTTGACTTTGATCAAAATTTCCTTATCACCTGATACATACTCTAAAGTCCTTTGAGAGTCAAGAAATTGCTTTTTATCTCAAAGTCAAAGTTAAATATAAATCAAAACACTAGGAAAAAAAATATGTGAGTTACCCGAACAGAGTGTCCAGCAATTCCTTCCTTTATGTAACAGTTACCAGAACAGAGTGACCCCAGTTCCTTTGGAGACTCTGAGAGACAGGTGTAATATACTCATTCACTGAAGCTTGCAGGCGGCTTCTTAAGCCTCTGATTGGGTTGGGAGCTGTGACTCAGGGTGCCCTTCTATTCAGCTAATCCTAAAATACACTTGCAGATGAAGTTCATTTGTGCAAGGGATTATGCTATTCACCAAATATCCCCACAGTTCTGTGGCTGTCCTCTGAAAGCCTGGGACCATTGCTCCTGGATAGGAGCTACAGAGGTCTCAGATGGACTGGACTGACACCTGGGCTTGGGATTGCCAGGCTCTTATCACTATCAAGCGAGGACCAGAGATGAGACAGTGGAAGGAAGTGGGAGGAACTTTATTTCAGAGTGAAAATGCATACTTACTGGGTCAGCAGAACTTTGCCTAGGATTCCTGGGCAGCATGCATAGTCATTCTTGTATATGAGGCTGACCTAAAACATCAGTAACCTCCGCTCACCTTCTGTACAATATTTCTTTTCTTTACCCATGAATAGTCAATGACTGCACCCAATTGCTTTCTTATAAGGCAGCTGAAGTTCTAGCCCCTCTTTCAGTTTATTTAAAAAAAAAAGTAATGGATTTATTTAGTCTACGTAGAAGAGTTTTGACTGTGTCTTAGTTAGGATTGTTAGGGTTTCTATTGTTGTGAAGAGACACCATGATCACGACAACTCTTCTTTTTTTTTTTTTGGTCTTTCAAGATAGGGTTTCTCTGTAGCTTTGGAACCTGTCCTGTAACTCCCTCTGTAGACCAGGTTGGCCTAAAACTCACAGAGATTCACCAGTCTCTGCCTCCCCGTTACCGGGATTAAAGGTGTGCACCACCACTGCCTGCACAATGAAAACTCTTATAAAAGAAAACATTTAATTGGGGTGACTCACGTACAGTTCATAAGTTCAGTTCATTATCATCACGGTAGGACATGGTAGCATGCAGGCAGACATGATGCTAGAGAAGTAGCTGAGAGTCCCACATCTTATAGGCAACAAGAAGTGGACTGAGTGTCACATTGAGGTGTTAAATTGGGAGCGTAGCCCCAGCTGGTGGCCTAGGAGTTGCTCTGCTCTGGAATCAAATCCCAGCATGTCAGGCCCTGACTCCTCCCTGGGGCGGGGGGTGGTGTCCAGGATCAGTCCCACAAGGTATTTAAGGGGTCTCCTAGGGAAAGAACACATGATTTTTGGGTCTGCATGGGCTCCCCTGCTATCCTGTTTCACCCACCAGAGAGCGTCATCCTTAATAAAACAATGGGCATTTTGATTTGGTTTGATTCAACCTAATTGGATTTCTGCGCTGGCAGAGCTGCTCTGATTCTTATCGTGAGGGAAGCTTGAACGCAAGAGATCTCAAAGCCCACCCCTACAGTGACGCACTTCCTCCAACAAGGCCACACCTCCTAATAGTGCCACTCCCTTTGGAGGCCATTTTCTTTCAAACCACCACAGACTGCATGTGCGTGTGCATACCATATATTCACCTGGAGCCTGAGCATGTCAGAAAAGAACATCAGATCCCCCAGAACTGGAGTTATGAATGGTTGTGAGCCACCATGCTGGTGCTAGGAACTAAACCCAGGTCCTCTGAAAGAGCAACCAGTGCTCTTAACTGATGAACCATCTCTCCAACCTCTATTTTAAAATTCTTTTAAGGTTTACTTTTAGTGTGCGTGTGCATGTGCGTGTGCGTGTGTGTGTGTGTGTGTGTGTGCAAGTACAGAGGAATGCTGGCTTTTGTCTAACTGCCAGAATTTGGAGAAATGGGTTTCCTTTGGATCTGACACATACAACGAAGAAGGCTGTTGTTGGAAACCTTTCTACACCAGATGCCCACACAAGGAAAGGGATCAGCCTCAGGAACTTGTGAAGCTGGTTTACCTCTGCTGAAGGAGCCATTTCCGTTATCACTGTCAGAAGGGACAAATGGTTATCTATGACATGCTTATTAGCATACCTTACATACTTGTTATACATTTCAGAGTCCATCTGATATCCTGGCTCTTCTCACCTCTCCTACACCCTACACTTCCATAACTCACAGGCTTTCCTCCTCCAAGTGTTATGTGATATTTTGATCATATTCTGACAATAAAACTTTCTTGGAGTCAGAGGGTGGAGCTAGCCACTAGCTGACCAAAACTAACCATAAATGTTTTGGAGGACTAAGGGCAGATAGGAGACAGGAAGTAGTAAGATGGGGCTCTCTCAGTCTTTTGGTGGAGGAATGGAAGAGATAGGAAATCACTGGTGGTTGGTTGCTTCAGTGCTTCTCTGATCTTTCAGTTTCTTACACTGATAACTGACACCTGATTTTTTTTATTGATAAAGAATAATTAGATAAATGCATTACCTGGCACCCCATGTTGGGTACCACTTGAAGGCGGACTTTTCTTTCCCGTCTGTCAGTTCACAGATAACCTATGGAGACCTAATATTAATTACAAATGCTCAACCAATAGCTCAGGCTTGTTACTAGCTAACTCCTACATTTTAAACTAATCCATTTATATTAATCTGCATTCTGTCATGTGGTGCTACCTCTCTTTCATCTTGCACTTCCTGTTTCCTTCCATGTCAGACTAGTGACTCCTCTGATTCCACCCTTCTTTTCCCCAGTGTCCGTAGTCTGTTTTTTCTGCCTAATCTTATCCTGTTCAGCTATTGATCAGTCAGCTTCATTATTAAACCAATCAGTATAATTTACACAATATATAGAAGAATTATTCCACAACACCCAAGCTATTCATTTCAACCCTGCTATTTCAGCTATGGTCTCCCTTGACTTCTCTCTCTGTCTCTGTCTCTGTCTGTCTTTCTTCCTCTCTTGGTCCTCTCTCTGTCATCTCTTGTCATCCCCATACATCAAACACCTACAGTCCTACTGTTATCTCTCAGGTCGAGGCGAGGCTGCAGGCCATGTTCAGTCAACTACTTTCCTTCTCTGCTCAGGACTCTTCCAGACACTTCTGGCTGCTCTCTACATCATATCCACAGAAGCCCTTCCTTTTAGCCATACCTTGGAGAGGTCATGTCATCATTTTATATATCTGGGAATTCCAAACCTTGCCAGTATTAGGGAGGTAAAGTACAAGAGGATCAAGAGTTTAAGGTGAAGTTGAATTCTTAGGAGAATATATGAGAGAAATGTTAGTTTATGATAAAGTTTGCAGTGGTATCAAGTCAACCTTCCCTGTTAACGAAGTTTCAGGCTATAATATAAACCTGGGCTATATGAGACCCTGTCTCAAAAAAAGAATAAAAAGAAGATATATGTTATAAAACCTGTTATTAGTTTGTGGCCCTGCAGCAGCCAGGGTCCATGCTGATGTCCATGGCTTCAGCTGCCAATGAATTCTGAACAGATGCCCAGGGTCAAGTAAGTCACCTGAGTCCATGTTGGTGTCATAGAGCTATGCTGCCACTGCAGTCATGTTGAACTGAGTGGCCTGTACTGCTACCAGGGGCCATGGTGAGACTTGGACCTGAGCTTCAATTGAGGTCCATATCTGGGTTCATGGCCTTGCTATGGCCAGGGTCTGCATTGGTGCCTATGGCTTCTGTCATCACTGAGTATTGTGCCGATTCCAGGGTGTGGACTGCCACCTGAGGCCATGTTGGTGTCTGAGGGTTATGGTGCCACTGAGTTTATACCAATCTGAGTAGCCTGTGCTGCTACCCAGGGTCATGGTGTTATCCAGGCCTGAGTTGCTGCCACGGGCCATGTCTGGGTCTGTGTCATACAGCAGCCAGAATCTAAGTTGACATCCATGGCATCTGTTATCACCAACAGCCATGCAGATACCTGGGGTGTGGTCAAGCAACCACCTAAGACCATGTTGGAGTCTGAGATCCATGCTGCTGCAGGGGCCATACTGATCTGGGTGACCTGAGCGGGTACAGGATCCAAGGTGATGTTTGGGCTAAGGGCTATGTCTGAATCTATGGTACTGTGAAGCTGGGGCCTGTGTTGATGTCTATGACCACAGAGGGTCATAATAACCATGGGTGATAAAATCCAAGGGCCAGTGAGTTGGCCCTGCCTTTTGGTGGCCCTGGGAAAGCTGGCCCTGGTCCTCACTGGACACTGCAGTGAGAAAGTTGGCCCCAACCCTCACAGGAGGACCGGCTCCCTGCACTCAGGAGAGAAGGTCCAACCCTCACCAGGGGCATGGGAGAGCTGACTCTGCACTGTGCCTGATGGGGGCAGCCCCAGTGGCCAGGTCTGACCAGCTCAACAATAGTCCGTGCCCAAATTCAGGACCTTGGGTTGTCCTTCCTAACATGGACCAGACTTTTTGGCTACCAACCAGTTCCCAAATCATGTCACAGAGACTTATTATTAGTTGTGAGTGCTTAGCCTTATCTTAGCTCTTATTTTAATATTCTTTTCTTTATCTACATTTAGTCTCAGGGCCTTTTCTTTTCTTTCTTTCTTTCTGTATATCTTACTTTTCTACTTCTCATGTCTGGTTGGCAGTTGCCTGTCTTCTGGCCCTGGATGTGATCCTCCTCCCTCTTCTCTCTCCTTCTCCTCTCTTCTTTTTGAGGCTAGATTTCTCCTTTTATTTATTCTCTCTGTCCACCAGCCTCACCTATCTCTGCCTAACTAATGGTCATTCAGCTCTTTATTAGACCAATTAAGTATCTTAGGCAGGCAAGGTGAAGCAAATGCAATACATAGTTTCATAATTAAAGAAATGCAACATAAACAAAAGTAACATATCTTTACATCACTAACAAAAGCAGCGGAATGTTACACACCTTTACACAGTTTAATGTTTGGTACACCATAAACGAATGCAACACACTTTTACATAGTTAAATATTCCACAACACTAACGTCTGCCCCATCTATGACCTACTGGAGCGTATGAAGGAGCTGGTCATGTAAAATGATACCTGCAGGATTTGAATGATTTGGTGAAGTCCCAGGTGAGAGGAGTTTCAGTGAGGATACAGGGACGATGGAGTACTAGAAGCCAGAAGCCTTGAAGCAGATCAGACTCCCTGCAATCAACATTTGCAAGTAAAGCTGATTGGCCCAAAGGGCAAGCTGAGTGACACATCAAGGCTCCCAATGCCACTAAGATGAGCGAAGAGGAGTTGGAGAGGTGGGAAAGATGGAGGAGCAAAGTGGCTTTGTTTTGTTTTTAATTTTTAAAAATTTTCTTTTGGGGGCGGATGTTGCAAGGGTAGATATGGAGGGACTGGGAAATGAGAAGAACTGGAGTGCATGATCTGAAATTTCAAAAGAATCAATAAAGAAAGAAAGAAAGGAAGGAAGGAAGGAAGGAAGGAAGGAAGGAAGGAAGGAAGGAAGGAAGATAGATGTAATGAGATCTGGTGTCCTCTTCGGCAGGCAGGCAGGCAGGCAGGCATGCAGGCAGAATACTGCATACATAATAAATAAACAAAGAAAAAGAATTTAGCACTCTTGCAGAGTTTAATTCCCAGCACATGGGTGGAGCAGTTCAAACTTGCATGAAACTTTCTTTAAAGACCTGACAATCCCACTTCTAGGTATTTACTCAAGAGAACTGAAACCTCATAGTTACACAAATCTTGTACTGGAAAGTTTGTGACGATGTTATTCACAACGGCCAACATCTGGAAACAACCTATGATGGTTTGAATAAGAATGTCCCACATAGTTTCACATATTTGAAGGTGTAGTTAGTTAGCAAGGAGTGGAACTGTTTGAAAACAACTGGGATGTAAAGCCCTCAGCTGCTGCACCTGTGCCATGCCTGTTTGCTTCCTGCCATGATAATGGACTAATCCCCTAAAACTGTAAGCAAGTCCCCAGTGAACTATTGCTTTTGAAAGCATTGACTTGGTCATGGTGTCTTTTCATAGCGATAGAGCGGTAACTAAGACACACCCCAAAGGGTGTTCAGAATGTAAATAGATAAGTGAACTGTGATACAACTGTGCAGTGGAATGCTTCATGATTTTATTTAAACAAACCTGAAAAGGGCAAATTTATAGGGGCAAATTGGGGCATGAGTAGTTGTCAAGGGCTATATAATTTTCTGGCTCTTGACTGTAGTAGTGGCTATATAAGCTATGCAGGCATTGAAACTATTAAGGCTGAACTTTGGGTGAATTTCAGTGTGTGTGTGTGTGTGTGTGTGTGTGTGTGTGTGTGTGTGTGTGTGTGTGATAACGTCACTACCAAAACCAATTAACTCATCTTTGTTATTAAAAAATGGATTTTTGTTGTGGCTAACTGTTATTTTGGAGAGTAAAATGAAACAAGTAAGTACAGGACTAGAGTTGTGGTTGACTTTTATTCCAGCCTGGACTACAGAGCTAGTTCTGGGATAGCCAAGGCTATACAAAGAAACTCTGTCTCAAAAAAACCAACCAAACAAACAAAAACAGATGAATAGATAGATAGATAGATAGATAGATAGATAGATAGATAGATAGATAGATGTTACTGCCTTTATGCAGATGAACTCAACAGTTTAAAAGCGAGGATGCCCAGTTTGAGGATACCTTAGGCTGTACAGTACCATCCTCTGCTATATATTGAGGTCCTTTTAAAAAAGGTTCAAGTTTATATTTTTCAAGTAAATCTTTGGTAATTGAGATGTTTAATATTGTTGACTTAGTGAAAACTATGTCTTCTGGCCAACTATGGTGGCTACACTTTAATCCCAACATTCAAGAGGCAGAGACAGGCTGATCTCTATGAGTTTAAGGCCAGCTTGGTCTACAGAGTGAGTTCCAGGCCAACCAAGACTGCAAGTGTGAAACTTTGTTTAAAAAAAATAGAGATAAAAATAAAACAGAAGAAAACTCACTGTTTTCTAAGGTACCCGTTTTAAGTAGAATTTAATCACACATTCAAATTCACTTTTAATATGTTTTAATTTTAATGGGCTGTTTTTCCTCCTAAACTTACATAGACTATGAGTAAAATAAACTAGTACAAGATATTTAAGATTATAGAAATGTAAATTTGTTATTAACAAAAATTGAGTCATTATGCTAGCAATTCCATTGAAGATGTATTTATTTGCTGGGTGGTGGTGGCACACACCTTTAATCCCAGCATTCAGGAGGCAGAGGCAGCAGATCTCTGTGAGTTCGGCCAGCCTGGTCTACAAGAATGAGTTCCAGGACAGGCTCCAAAGCTACAGAGAAATCTCATCTCAAACAACAACAACAACAACAACAAAAGATGTATTTATTTTTATTTTGTGAATACGGTATTTTGCCTGCATGTATGTCTGTGTAGATACCTGATACCTGTGGAAGTGAAAAGAAGGTGTCAGATTCCCTGGAATTGGAGTTACAGATGGTTGTGAGTTACTATGTGGGTGCTGGGAATCGAAACTAGGTCTTCTGTAAGAATACCCTGGGTTGGGGCTGGAGAGATGGCTCAGTGGTTAAGAGCATTGCCTGCTCTTCCAAAGGTCCTGAGTTCAATTCCTGGCAAAATCCTAGCAAAGGATCGTGAAACATGAATTGAAAATTGTAATTTAGAGATGTTCATGGTGACATGTGCCTTTAATCCTAGTACTCAGGAGGCAGAGGCAGGAGGATCTCTGTGAGTTCAAGGCCACCCTGGTCAACAAAGCAAGTTCCAGGAAAAACAAGGGCTGCTACACAGGGAAACCCTGTCTGGGATGTGGGGGAATAATTTAAGTGAGTGTAAACATGTATGTGTGTTGTGGGATACTTAACCACTGTGAAGAGATGTATGGCTGTTATTGGTGTAATAAAAAGCTGAACAGCCAATAGTTCATCATGAGAGATGGGGGGAATTACAGGCAGAGAAACTATTGGGAAGAAAAACATGGAGTCATCAGCCAGACTTGGAGGAAACAGGATGGACAGTATGGACACAAGAGATAGCGAGTCACATGCTAGAACAAACTTATAAAGTTAACAGATGCCTTTTAACCTGCTCAAACATAAAAAAAGCACCTTTAATTGATTTATGGACACTTCACATTCCATACTTCTGCTAAAGTAGATATATATGTCATCTTTAAAAGTTGATGTGTTTTCAGAAAAAAAAAGGAACAAATACCAGTAAAGACAAGCAACTCAAGTGATCCCGCCTCTCAGACTGCCTCTGTTGCAGTTTTCTCAAAATTCTGCATCCAGAGCAACTTCAAAGCTGCTAGCCAAGACGGTCCAGCTTCACAGACTATCCAACCAAGACTTCAGATAAGCTCTACAATTTCCCATCAAACAGAAACTAAACAAAAAACAATACAGCTAGCTCTCCCAGGACTTGACCATCATCCCTATTTTCTTAGGGTCCTCTAAAGACACTATCATCCCCAGACACCAGAAAGCAGTCTAGAAAGCATGACACATACAGTCCAAAGAGGTATGGTGGATGGTTTTTGGTAATTCAGTGGGTTATGAATGTTTGTCATTGTTTAGGGAAGTTGGCTATAAGTTGTTATTGGCTATGGTAAAGAAAAAGGTTGAACAAAGGAAAATAGATTCAGGGATCTCTTTCTGAAGGGAAAAAGGGAGATACAGAAATAATGGGATAAAATAGTGGATTGTTGAGTCTATTTTTGAACTAAAAACAAGTACTAGTTTCAAATATTTTACATTGGCATGGATTTTTGAATATTGATACAAATTTAAGGTTAGTTTTGTTATACTGTTTATACGTTTCTGCTCTTGTTTAAGGCATTGTACATATGCATCTCACTTAACAATGCAATATAAATTTCTTATCCTTAAAAGCTATTTTAGATAATAAAGAAATACAGGCTAGTAGTTAATCATCTAATCATCTATAATAATCAAACTTAGTCATGTTAGGTATGTTTCCAAGGTTAAACAGAGACATATTTTTTATTGTTTTATTATGCTATACATTTTTCTCTGTTCCCCTCTTTTCCTCCCCTTCAACCCTCTCCTGTGATCCATATGCTCCCAATTTACTCAAGAGATCTTGCTTTTTTCCCCATTTTATGTAGAACCATGTATGTCACAGACATATTTTAAATAAATAGATGGTCTTCAAACACTTCAGAGACCTATAGAATATGACATTTAAGATATTTTAATAACATAAGACTTTTCATGGCAGTGAGATATGTCTGCTCCTAGAAGCACCCATTTATTTTAAAAAGGGGTGGGCATCAAAAAATCTCTTTATTAAGCTTGATTTCTTTGTGACAAAGTTAACCACTGGGCGAGAAACTTCCCTTACCTCTCCTGCTGACAGTATGCTATCCAAATTTGACAAGCTGGACACAAAAGAAGCAACTTTGTCAAGAGAAGCTAGAACAGTCCTTCAAAATTCCTGCTTCACAGAAAAGTCTGTCAGATATTCTAGGCCTATAGGCTGACAATAGATAACCCAAAATTTTAGAGGAATCTTAGGTGACTTCCCAGGCAGTCAAATGTCTGTCGTTTATATTTGTTTTGGAAGTTGCTTGCTCTGCACTTCCTGTTTACTCAGGTAATACTATAACCTTCTTAGATCTTTGATGGGGTTAAAGATTAGATAGTTCTAGTTTTCCTTGTTTCCAAATTCAGAAATAAAACTCACAAAAGAAATGTAAGATACATAAAATTGAGAGACATAAAAGCAATTAAGAAAATGTTTTGTTGTGGTCTAAAAGATAGTTTTGGATTGGTAACACAAGTTAGGATAGAAAGTAAAATAGGTACAAAACTTTTGATTCACCAAGACTTTAACTTTTAAAAAAAAACAATTTACCTCTTTTTATAACTCTCTATACTCTTTTCCTTCTCTTTCCCAAGTCAAGTACATTTATCCAACACTGTGACCCTTTTAGAGGTTTTTTGTTTTTTTTGTTTTTTCATCTGGATTTGTCTTTATTGCATCTCTGTAATCCTTTTCTGACCAGGACTACTTCTTAAAATGCTAAGCGTATCTTAAAAACCTAAGCGGCAGCATTGCTAGGGTAAACAAGGACCTGCCTGCTTGTTCTGCCCAGTCCAGCATGGCGGAGTTGTTCGCTGCCTCCAAGAGCCATGTACATTGTCCCATTTTTAGGCACTTAGCAGGTCTATGTTGCCATTAAGCAAGCTGTTGCACTCTGCTCACAGAACCCATCTAAATGCTCCATAGCCAGATCTCCCAAAAAAGTCAGAGTTTGTGCTGGTAACATGGCCCAGAAAGCCACCATTTCAAAAGCACATGGCTTTTTTTTCTGTTACCCACTGAATCAGCAAGACCTCTCTTAAAGGAACCACAGCATGCTACCAGCAAGCAAAGCCCATTTGTGAAAAAAATGCGGCTAAACTTTGGGTTTTTTATTGTCTAGAATCCCTTTCCAAGCCCTCTCAGGTTTTATGTGGATTTAGCTAACACATGTTGGAGTGCCAATTTGTTGCAGAGGCTGCTTGTTTGTTTCCAACTGCTCAGTCCCAAAATTATCACACAGAAATCATATTAGTGGTATATTGTTTTGCCAATAGTTTAAGAGTATTTCTGGCTAACTCATATCTTAAATTAGGCCATCTCCATTAATCTGTGTATCACCACAAGGCTGTGGCTTACTGGGTGAAGTTCCGGCATCTTTCTCTGGCTGAGCTACATGGCTTCTCTCTGACTCTGCCTTCTTTCTCCCAGTATTCAGTTTTCTTTTCCTCTACTCTACCCTATCAGAGGCCAAGGCAGATTCTTTATTCATTAACCAGTGGTATTCACAGCATACAGAGGGGAATCCCACATCACTTATGCAACTCTATAACAAAAAATTTAAATTAGTCTTTTATACATACTTTATTTTTGTGTTCACTGGTATTTTGCCTGTATGTATGTGTGAGAATGTTAAAAACTCTGGAAATAGAGAGACAGACAGGTTTGAGCTGCCATGTGGGTTTTGGAAATTGAACCCCGGCCCTCTGGAAGAGCAACCAGTGCTCTTAAGCATTGGGCCACCTCTTCAGCACCCTAATTTTTTTTAAAAAAATTAATGTTGGAGATTTACCACCATATTAGAGTACTTGCCTAGCATATATAGGGCCTAGATTCAATCCACATCCTTACATATGTACAGTATTTTTCTTTGGGTCACCAGCTCACAAATAGCAGCAGGGAGACTTATTAATTATTAAAGCTCAACCTTAGCTTAGGTTTGTTCCTAATTAATTCTTATAGCTTAAATCAACTCATCCATTTAATCTATCTTCTGTCCCATAACTCATTACCTCATCTCTCTGTACTACCCATCCTGTTTCCTCCGCATCTGGCTAGCTACTCTACTTTTCTTCTTCACAGCATTCTCTCTCTGTCCAGAAATCCTACCTGTCTCTCCTGTCCGGCTAGTGACTGTCTGCTTTTTATTATACCAATCACAGCAATACATTTTTACAGTGCACAAATATCCCACAACATTTCCCCCTTTTGTCTAAGTAAAGAGGGAAAGTTTTAACTCTAACATAGTAAAACTGTATATAATAAAAACAATTATAACGTAAAAATTATATTTACAATGTCAGTTTATCTTATTTAGCAAATTCAGAGAAAAGTCTGCTGGATGCTATGGGCCTGTAGGCTGAAGATGGATGATCCAACAATATAGAAGGACTTTGGGTAACTGTCCAGGCAGCGAGAGGTCTCTGTCAATTCTAGAGTTTTAGAGGTTGCTTACAATGCACTTCCTGTTTACTTAGGTAATATATCCTTCTTGAGTCTTTGACGGAGTTAAAGAATAGATAGTTAAAGTTATAGTTTTTCTTAGTTATAATAAAAGATAAAGTAGATATAAATATTATAACTGTAATTCTTGCTTGATACCTGTTTTGCTATAATTAATTTTAATATGCTAAAGTTAAAACCTTTCTTTTTTATTTGAACAGAAAAGGGGAGGTGATGTGGGAGTCCCCTCTGTATGCTGTGACTACCAATGGTTAATGAATAAAGAATCTGCCTTGGCCTCTGATAGGGTAGAGTTGAGCTAGGCAGGAAAAAGAAAACTGAATGCTGGGAGGAAGAAGGCGGAGTCAGAGAAAAGCCATGTAGCTCAGCCAGAGACAGACACTGGAACTTTACCCAGTAAGCCACAGCCTTGTGGCGATACACAGATTAATAGAGATGGCTTAATTTAAGATATGAGTTAGCCAGAAATACGCTTAAGCTATTGGCCAAACAGTATTGCAAATGATATGGTTTCTGTGTGATTATTTCGGGGCCAAGCAGTTGGGAACAAACAAGGGGCCTCCTACTACACATAAGAACTGTTAGGATTCTAGCATTATACTGACCCCAGACTCCATCAGCTGGCAGCCTACCCGCATTCAGGCAAATACCTAGCCAGCCCAGGGCCCTGCAACCAAACGTCACTACATCAACTATTGCGTGGATGCATATGGCTCTGCTCAAGCTACCCCACTTTTTGGGGGGGGGGGTTCCAGACAGTTTCTCTGAATTCCTGTTTAACCAGGCTGTTCTGGAACTCACAAAGATCCGCCTGCCTCTGATCTCCCAGTGCTGGGATTAAAAGGTTGTACCACCACCGCCCAGCTAAGCTTTTCCGTTTAAGTAAGCTTACACCTGCCTGTTGGGCCCTTCACTTTCTCCTCCCGGTCAAACCAGTCAAACTTCTATGTGGGTTTATTGAGCTCTGTGATTCATTGCTCTGCAGTCAAACTTCAATGACATTTTCATACAAGTATTTAATGTCCTTTGAGCATATTCCCCTATACTCAGTTTCCCTTTCCCATTATTTCCCTGTAATTCGCAGACTGTTTCGTTTCTATTTTCATGCCATCACTATATATAAAATATCTTAAAATTTGTTCTTAAATTTTGAGATAGAGTTTCTCTAAGTTGCCTGAGCTGGTCTTGAACTTGCCATGTGACTCAGGCAGACCTTGGACCGTGAACCCTTTAATGTGATACAGAGAGGTTATACACTTGGGTCTGCTAATGAATGTTGCCATTTTTGTGACTTTGGGGTGCATATTACTGTAGAAGTTATGAGATATATATCTATATGCTCTGTTAGTTAGCTAAAGACACTTTGTATTATAGTCACATTATATACTGCCTCATTGTCTCTGGATACAAATCACAATATATTTGAGTAAGACCCTTATAAGAAAAACATAGTAGAACATTTTTAAACAAGATATACAAGAGAATAATACTGAGCTAAAGTAAAACGTATCTTAGTTTCATAATGAAGAGGAAGATATAGGAAAAGCCCTGCGTGGACTTAGACAGCTGCAGAAGGTTCATAGAAAAGGAATTTCTTTTTAAAGTTGACTCTAGTTGGATGGTTTTATTCATAATGTGAGGAGTTTTGACATCCACTATTATACCAATGCAAAACTAGGATTGATTTTTCTATTTGTTTAAAGTATAAAACCTTATTTTGGCCAGG
Source organism: Myodes glareolus (assembly GCF_982192425.1). Lineage (NCBI taxonomy): Eukaryota > Metazoa > Chordata > Mammalia > Rodentia > Cricetidae > Myodes > Myodes glareolus. The sequence goes on along the minus strand of NC_142042.1, from coordinate 40,653,811 downwards.
TATGGTGGTGGAAACCTTTAATCCTAGAACCTAAGAGAGAGAGGGTGGGTCTCTATGAGTTTGAGGCCAGCCTGGACTGGACTAGGGAATTCCAGACCAACCTGGACTACATAGTGAGAGGGTGTCTACAAAGAATAGTAAATACATAAATCATTTTAAAATCCCTTTAGAGTCTTTGCCTGCATTAAGAAGAAGTTGCAGGAAATGTTTATGACCTGAATAATCTCTCTGCAGGACAAAGTTCCTGTGTATAGACAGCTTCCTGGACTAATGTTGACTTTATCATGCCCTTGATTATTTAAAAAGAAAACGCCTTCCCACTTTGGAAAGAACAAAGGTTCTTTACAGTCATGCTGCCCTCTGTGTACTTTCTAAATCTTTTATTATCATTTGGTTGAACAGGTAGCCAAGTATTTTTTCCTAGTAGCCCATTGCTGACTTATTCATGGGTTCAGGCTGCCTGGTGGCTTCTGGCATCTGGCTCTCCTTCCCAACAGCAAATCTTGTATCACACAAGGTTGGCAATTAAAACTGATTTTTCAGAAGGCATCTGAAAATCCCAAAGACATTCTTTCTTATTAAAAGAAAGTTACTAAAATCATTAGCTTTATTCAGTATGCTACTATTGGTTGCATGCATGTCAAGTCAGGAAAGGGACTTGATTTAGGCTATTACAATGCTACTAATATAAAAAAATTCAGACACTTTATGCTCTACAAGTTATTAGAGATTTGTTAATATCTTGTCCATCCCTGAAATATTTCTGTTTTTCAGAATCCCAGTATCACCTTTGCTTGATAGAAAAACAAAATGGGGGAGAGGTGGGAGCAGAGAAATGTCTCAGCAGTTAAGAGCACTTACTACTCTTGCAAAACCCCTGGGATTTGGCCTTTAACTTCCACACTAAATGGCTTACAACTACCTACAACTCTAACTTAAGTCTAGGGGGGACTCAATACTCTCTTCTGGCCTCTTTGACTAGTATGTATATATATATGTGGCACAAATAAACTCATGTGGGTACACATAGATATAAGTGAAAAAAATAAAGAAAACAAAACAGTGATATGGGCCAAATTTCAGTATCCTTCCTTTAGTTCTGAGAAACAAATCAGGGTTCCACATGCTGGGTAAGTACTTTACCACTGAGATCTGTCTGTCTGTCTGCTCATCCACCTACTTATCCATCCATTCACCTATCAGTCATTTTAAGGGGCCTGATTTTGTACGAAGAACACGCTCTAGTATGAGCTACACTCCAACCCCAGTAATTTTTTTAAACTGGCCTCAACTTTCTTTAATTTAAATCAATCAAACACTTACCTGATATTTAAGTTAGCTTCCTTCCTTCCTTTCTTTTCTCCTCCTCCTCCTCAGTATCCCTGCACCCACAAAACAGCAACTCACTGTTCAATTGTAGGCAAAATAAGCTACCGTATAATATCCCCTGCAATGATTAGCAAACATCCGGGAAGAGAGGACAGAAATCATCCAGGAGTCAGGGAAAGGGGTGGAGTGTTGCAGCAGGCTGCCATTTAGCTTTTCTACATGACAGACCTCAGCAAAACAATCTTCCTACCGTCACACAGTGTTTACTAAGACCAGAAGAATCCTAATAAGGGCAAGGACAGAGAACATATATACTACTTTTATGGAATCTAGTTTTGTCTGTCTATTTTTTTTTTTTTTGAGATAGAGTTTCTCTGTGTAGCTCTGGCTGTCATGAATCACTCCGTAAACCAGGCTGGCCTCGAACTCAGAGATCGCATACCTCTGCCTCCCAAGTACTGGAACTAAAGATGTGTGCCACCACCACCTGACCTGTGTGTGACTTATACTGAGCCCATAGTCATGTTTGTTTTGACACTAAGTGGTACACTGAGTCCAAATTTATATTAATTCTGTACTATATTTAGAATCTAAAATAGCACCCATATGGGTGAGATTTTAGTAAATTCGAATGAATGCAACCTTCTGCAATCATCCACAGCTCCATAAGTATCCCATAACCAACTAATTTCCTCAGCAATCTGGACCTGTATGAGTCATCCTTGATCTGCTGGCACTATCATGGATGTGTCTTCTACATTTCTCTGGGAAAGTCACACATCAGATCCTGCTTCATGTATCTCCCTGGCCAGCTGGAAGCAGCCATATTGTTTGGTTTGGTTCCTCCCATTTTCTCATAGCACATAAAATGATATGATGGGACAGACGGGCAGTGAAGAACGAAAGCTGGCTAGCTAGGCTAACTTGTTCTGGGACAATCCATTATTTGGACTTCACTATGTTGTTGAGGATGACCACAAAATCCTGGGCTTACATGGTCCACATGCTTTAGACTACCAAGTAGCTGGGACTATAGGAGAGTTTCTCTACACCTAACTGAACAAAGTATTTTGAACTCAGAATAACTTTAAGATTTTCTGAAAGTTTCCCTGGAAAATCTCAAAGAATTTGTTTGCTCTCCTCATCATGATGTTATTTAGGTTCATTTGATAAGTTTCAGAGAAAAGATTGTCAAATGAATGATGTTTATCAGTCTTTATATAATTTTTGGGTGTATGTTATTTATAGAAACGTGACAAAGAGTGTAAAAAGTTCCCAAAAATCTGACATCTGAGTCTAACATTACTGATCATAGTGTTAATGATCTTAAAACACCAGGTAGCAGACATAAGCGGGTCCCCTCATCAATCTATTATGATGGACTCTCGTCAGGTTTTTACCCATCATTGTTTTAAGTCTTTGGTCACCTGCACACAGTGAATCTGTTTTGCAATTTTTGTCCCCCAAAGCTCCTGCAAGCACCTATAACCCCAAGGGCTTCCTTTGCAAGCGATTCCTGGAAAAGTTTCTGGGAAGGACAGTCTCCAGACTCTAAGGACCAGACCTTCCAAAATTCCAGTGGAGGTAAGTGATGTGGGACTCCCCTCTGTATGCTGTGAATACTATTGGTTAATAAAGAATCTGCTTTGGGCCTAATGGAGCACAGAATAGGGAAAGGTGGAAATTCCAAGCAGATAGAGGAGGAAAGAAGGCAGAGTCAAGGAGACACCATGTAGTTGCTGCAGAAGACAGACCCCCGGAACCTTGCCAGTAAACCACGAGCCTTGTGATAAAACATAAAATAATAGAAATGGGTTAATTTAACATGCAAGAGCTAGCCAGGAATATGCTAGAGTCATTGGCCAAACAGTATTGCAAATAATATAGTTTCTATGTGATTATTTCAGGTCTGGGCAGCCAGGAAACAACAAGCAGTAACCACCTACAGGTAAGAATTGTGTCAGAACCATTAAACCAGGAGCAAGCAGAGCAAGAACACGAGAACCCGTGATGTGAGGAAAAGGATGGTGTTTTAGGTTTGCAGTGTCACTATCCTTGTTTCTAGATGTAATGAAATCCTTTCCTCTCTTTTCCCTATCAGTTTCTCAGTTTATTTTCTGCTGGTATGCCAGAACACCTGAGGTTCAGTAAATTATTATTATTATTTATTATTATTTTGGTTTCTTTTGAGACAGGATTTCTTTGATATAGTCCTGCTGTCCTGGACCTTACTCTGTAGATGAAGCTGACCCAGAACCCAGACATTAACTGCCCTTTTCTGCCTCCCGAGTGCCTGGATTAAATGCATGCACCACCCTTGAGGTTCAAGATTCGGCTCTAGGCTGAGTAAATGATAAACAACAGAGATTTAACATAGCTCACTCTTCCAGAGGTTGGAAAGTCCAAGATAGATGGGATGCCATGGTGACAACCTTCTCCAATTAGGGTTCTTTAAGAAAAACAGAAGCAACTGGACTTGATGGCAAATGGCTTCAATCCCAGCACTTGGGAGGTAGAGACAGAGGATCTCTGTGTTTGAGGTCAGCCTGGTCTAAAGAGTGAGTTCCAGGACAGCCAGGGCTGTCTCAAAAGAGAGAGAGAGAGAGAGAGAGAGAGAGAGAGAGAGAGAGAGAGAGAGAGAGAGAGAGAAGTAATGGTCTCATGGGAGGGGGTTTATTGTGTGAATTGGCTCACATGATCATGCAGGGTGAGAAGCCCCCCAACATGTTATTTGCAAACTGGAGAGGCACAGAAGTGAAAGTGACTGACCTGGCTGAGCCTAAGTCTGCGAGCCTCAGAAGGAGGGAAGTTGCTGCTGCTGTGTATCACTGCAGTCCTGAAACTTACTCTTTAGACCAGGCTGGCCGCAAACCTCTGTATATCTGCCTGCTATAGATCTGCTCTGTAATCCGATTACTGTGATTAAAGGCATGCGCCGCCACAGTCCTGTTTACAAATGTGTTATTGGTAAATCCTGATATGAACACACACACACACACACACACACACACACATCCTTGATGTGAATCTGCTTTTACAGTTTTTAGAAAAAATACATTTTCCTAGAAAAGACATGGCAGCCATTTGTGACTGTTAGATTCTTTTGTTTTGTTTTTCTGTTTTTTTTGTTTTTTTTTTTTGGTTTTGTTTTGTTTTTCAAGACAAGATTTTTCTGCAGCTTTGAAGCCTGTCGTGGAACTTGCTCTTGTAGACCAGGCTGGTCTTGAACTCATAGAGATCCTCCTGCCTCTGTTTCCCAGGTGCTGGGATTAAAGGTATGTGCCATCACTACCCAGCCTTATATCTTGTTTTATAAAGCTTGATACCATAATTCTTCCAGGAAAGAAGGACCATGCTTACAGACCTCTCTTTGACAGTGATGCTAAGCATTAAAAACAGGACCTCGGGACTGGAAAAATGGCTCCAGAGTTCAGTTCCCCTGCATCCAAGTAGGTGGTTTACAATGATCTCTAACTCCAGCTCTAGGCGATCCAACGCCCTCTTCTGTCCTTCATTGGCTACTGCATTTACACAAACAAATCCATACTCAGACACAATTTAAAAAAATAAAAGTAAAGACTGGAGACATGGCTCAGCAGTTAAAAGCACTGGCTGCTCTTCCAGAGGACCCGGGTTCAATTTTCAGCACTCACATGGCAGTTCACAACTGTCTGTAACTCCAGGTCCAGGGGATCTGATGCCTTCTTCTGGCCTCTGTGAGTACTGACATGCACTTGGTGCAGAGACATCCAGGGAAGGCAAAACACTTATACATAGAATAGAATAATACTTTTTTTTTAGAAAGAAGTTTTTAAAAAGAACATTTTAAACACACACAGGGCTTTTCACATGCTAGGCAAGAGTTCTACCAGTGAGCTACATCCTTTGTCCAAGTCACAGTCTTGAAAAATTCTGTAGCACATGTGCCTGACTACCTGAGTGATTGCGAGATTGGTCAGAAATAAAATGTAAACAATTGCACTCCTTTTCAGCTAGAGGGAGGAGATGAAGCAGGCACGATCCATCAAAATGCTTATGCATCTTACAGTCCTGAGAGCAGAGCTGGCCTTTCCGCATCTCCGATGTAAACATTTTGCAAGCAGGGCAGTACCTCCTTTCTGTTTACTCGGGTTCCTACTCCATAAATTTGAAGGCAATTGTAGTCTTGTCTTTGTGACAAGAATTCTGTTCTCAAGTACTTTTTAACAGACATCCTTATCCAAAGAGACCTAAACAAGCTTAGAAAAACTTCCTATATACTATTGCTACATTTAATAATCTACTGGTTTAAAGAAAACTATTTTTTTTTCATTGTCAGAATTTCAGCATTATCTTTTGTTGAAATACAGGTAGTTTTATTTTGGGTCTTTTTTCTTTCTCGTTTACGTGTGTGCATGTGTGTGTGCTTGTGTGTGTGTTAGGGTTCATGTCGACAGTTCCTGTAGTGAGAAAATACTGCTAGAGATAAGGGTGGGAGGAAGTGGAGAAAGGGAGTCAGGGAAGCAAAGAATAAATCAATGAGAGAAAAGCACAAACCCCAACAGATACCTTTATACCGTATTATCACAGCCAGGGTAGAGGAAGTGAGGTAACCCTTGCCCTGCATAAAGAAGCCGAGATGAATCAGACAGGCTAATTTCAACTACGTTCAAATTGTTTTAAAACAAACCATTTTGGAGCACTCTTTTCACATTATGTCTATTAGAACTAAGCAGCATCTGGGCATAGCAGCGCATGCCCACAATCCCAGCACTTGGAAGGCTAGGGTAGGAGTATCATCATAGGTCTGAAGCCAGATTGGGCTACACAGTGAGTTCCAGAGTTTAACCTTGTCCCCAAATAACAACAGGACAGTTACTTACTTTCAAAGTATGTTAACTTCCATAAATGACTTACCCTGAACATTTGCAGAATTAAGTGCTATATTTGCTAGTGAATTTCCACAGAAAGAACTTGTTTTTTTTTAATTTTTTTTATTTAAGCACACAACCATGCGATCTAACTCCTGGCTGAAATTGTCTAGTGCCAACTCTGAGCAGTGTGCTACCTCTTGGCTATTATGTTTCTTGTTGCCTCTGACTTTCCTGTCAACTTCTATTTGTAAAGTTATCCTAGTGGTTTAACTTCAGACTCCATCAGAATAGGATCTAATGCTTCCCACAACCAGGGGCTGCTGATAACCCATGCGTGCACGGTGGGAGGAAGCCAGAAGGCAAGCCACGGCTGGATCCATGAGCACACGGAGGGAGGAAGCCTGCAGGCACATATTACCATACTGCAATCTTAAGGATCCATGAAAGAGTAATAATTCTGGTTTGTACATCAGGAACTGAATTTTGCCCCAATAATTCGCTAGTTGTGTGACTTAGGGTAGTATTTTCATTTAGAAAGTATATTTAATACCTGTAATACAAACAGTCAGTCACGTAGTAGGAACTTTATATGTTTGTTAAATCTTAATTTCTTTTTCTGATCAACCAGTTTAGTATTAAGATGAACAAAAACTATCACAGAAGTCTTTAACATAAACACTTGGAAGAACCAGGAAGTATAGGAGAAAAAGAGCACAGACAGTCAAGTCCTTAGGTTAGAAGATTAATTACTGTAAATGTTAGTTACTTATGCAATTTGTTTATGGGAGGCACACAATTTTATTAAAAATGTTAATAATTTTGGGGCTGGAAAAACACTTCAGAAAAACTGCTACAAGTATGGAACAAAGAGGAGGGAGTTGGCGAGAGAGGGTGGTGGGAAAAGGTTTTAGCAAATACTAAAATACAGAAAGGAAAACCTAGAGGGTGAGCATTTAGTTCAGTGGTGGAGCACTTTCCAGCAAGCGCAAGGCCCAGGGTTCCATCGCCAGAATGCGGTGGGAGGAGGGCAGAGGCTGGGAGTGAGTGGACAAGGATGGCTACACAGGAGAGTGTAGGTGGGTAACTCCAACAAGCATGATCTAGAGGCGGATGCTATGATTAAAGAGAAACTGAATGTCTGTAGAAGAGATCATCACAAATCACATTCAACACGTGATTTTGGAATACAGTAATTCGGGGGAGACTGAGCACCACACTTGATGCAGTGGTACCGGATGTGGCTTCGGGACACGCAGAGGCCTAAGAGGAAACAGAAGCAAACTTGCTGACTTACTGAGACACTAAACTTGCAAGGGATAGATGGGATCACATGAGACCTGATTCAAGAAATGTAAAAGCTTTGTAAGTTAGACACCCATCCCACCCAAAATAACGAAACCAAATATATTAGAAAAAAGCATTATAATGGCAACGTACCAATATTCCCTTATCATCCAGGATCGACAGAAACAGAAAATAGCGGCAAAAACCAACTATGAGAACTCTGAATTCACTAAACGGGTGCACGGAGGATTTCAGTAAGTAAATGCAGCAAGGTTGACTGATCCATTTAGGATGACTTGAGAATTATAGATTCTTAGGTTAGCACTTTTAATTTAAAAATAAAGATACACAACCTGTAGTTTAGAAAAATGAAGAAACACTAAGCAAGGCAAAGCCAGGATGGGGAAGCTTTGGTTACTAGATATTATTCTATGTGTTTATATTGCTATATAACTGAAAGTGGAAAATGGCTTTGGATTTTTCAGAAAGTAAGTGTTCACGTCATATCCATAAGCTACTGTATTGGTAAAATGTAGATAAACTCACCATATTCAAGACCTATGAAAGGAGTAGTGCTGACAGACTCACGGATACATGGAAAGCTGACTTCACTCCTAATCTTGACAGGACTATGCTACTAAATCTCCCAAGGCTCCAACTCCCTCTCTTCTCTCTGTTCCTCTCACATCCTGGGTATCACCCACTGCTGACAGGGAGAAGTAATTGGTAAATGATGGAGGAGCAAAGAGAGTCATTTATAAAAGACTTTTATTTTGTCACACAGACATAAACACTTGCTCACAGACAGAGTATTTAAGACACAGTAGTAATCATTACCACAGGTGACAACACTCATTAAGATGACAGGCCTCACGTCTCCTCAGTCATCTCTGAAGACTCACTAAGATGTCACAGCGTACTGGTTAAACTGAGACGTTTACTTTTCATTGAGGAGAGTAAGATTGATTTGGATTAAGTGAAAACCCAAGGCACAGACTGTTTGTGAAATGTAAGATAAAAACAACACTTTGAAGCATCCTGCAGGGATGAAGTGCTGTACCTTCTACAGTTACCCTTCTACAGTCTAAAAGCAGCTTTTGAAATCCTGTGGCTGGGATAACGCAGAAGACACATTCAGGGACTTTCAGATGGACCATGCCAAACACAATCATGTTCTTTCATTAATAATCCTCAATAGGAGCACTGTACCCTAAACATTTTCTGAGGTGGGTTGTGACCCTATTGTAGATAACCTAATATGGCTATATTTTAAAACCTTCCTCTTTTTCCTCTCCCTCTCTCCCCTCCCTTTTCCCTGATGGTTTTGAGGATCTCAGGGCTTTAACACATGCTAGGCAGGCACTCTGCCACTAAGCTTCATCTCTAGGCAATTTTCCCCTGTAAAATTTTCATAAATATGCCCAGTAATTTCCATTTTGAAAATGTAAACTATCTCATAATGGGAAACTGGAACCAGTTATGACTATAACTTTACAGAACTGTTTATGTCCTAATGCTCTTTCATATATCCAATTAATCTTTAATTAATTTAATACAAATAGGTTATGTTAATGATAGTTAACTTTAATTTTATTATGTTAAAAACATAACTTATCAATGAAAAATAAAGCACATTTTGATGCTCTGTGCTCTATTTATGAACACATACTGTAGGTGAAAACTCCTATCATTCCATATGCATAAAGCATTTACTAATGTGCACTGATTACATTATGCAAGCATTAAGGATGCTGTCACGAATGCCAGGCCATTAGTGAAGCACCACCTATGGAGTGCCAATACACAGCAGGACAGGAGAGCCTCTCTCCATGTGTGCACTTCCACACTCGTACAAACTGCAGATGGCGCTCTTCTCATTTCCTCGTCCACTCTGAAGCACACTTTCTGAATGCAACAGAAGCCACCCTCTATGGGAAATGATCATTTTTTTTCCTTTGATTCAAATCAAAGGAATGTAAAAAAAAAAAAATAGTCTGGGGTGTAGCCCAGTTGGCAGAGTACTTATTAAAATAGCATAAGGCCCTGGGTGTTGTCTCCAGTATTGCATACACTAGGGGTGATGGCATACATGGTACTCTTTAAGAAAATGGTCAAAAAAAAAAACCCCAAAAACCAAAACCACAAACAAAAAGGAAAACCACTAAGTTTTTGTTTGGTTTGGTTTTTGGTTTTTCAAGACAGGGTTTCTCTATGTAGCCCTAGCTATCCTGGAACTTGCTGTACAGACCAGGCTGGCCTTGAACTCACAGAGACCTGCCTGCCTCTGCCTCCCAAGTGCTGGGATTAAAGGCGTGCGCCACCACTGCCTGGCTATGAATGAGATTTTTAAAATGAGTGGCACTTACATTTCATTATGACTTTGCATTCAATGATGTCAGTGCTCACACACTTAGTGTCTATGAGACACCTAGAGATCATAGATGGTCTCAAGAACAGCAGCCATTGACCACGCTTGTGTCTCACAACTGAAAGGACAGTACTGGCCATTCTCATTGGTGAGTTCTGGAAGTCCTTTCCATGGGGATCTGAAAAAGAAAAAAAAAGAAAAGCATTTTATGAGGCATAATTTAATGCGTATGAGCAAAGTAGGCAAAGTCCTGATGATTTTTGCTTTTTTCTTTAAAAGCAATCATTTCATCATTTGTTACAAAATAAAGCAATATTCTAAGGGTATATATATACAAAGAATTTAGATTAAAAACTATCCTTTGATATATTCTATTTTGTGATTTAATACTAGCAAATATAAATGAATATTTCATCATTGCTATTTGTTTTTGTTTGTTCGTTTGTTTGTTTGTTTGTTTGAGCTAGGGTCTTGCTGTGTGACCCTTGTTGGCTGGGAACTTGTTATGTAGCGAGGCTGGCCTTGAAATTGCTCCTCTCTGCCTTCCAAGTGCTGGAAACAAAGATGTGTTTCACTAGGCTCAGCTGCATGATTAAAATTTAAAAAAACTGCCATTCCAGAAAATCTATAAATACATATGTAATATCCTCTCAAGCATAATTTTAATCTCGTTTGTGCTCTGAGACACGGTCTTATTAGCTCATGTGGCTCTGAACTCATGCTCTCCCTGTGTTGTTTTGCCATGTGCTGAGATCACAGGCTGATGCCTCCAGGCTGGCAGTAATTTCAGTCTTTCAGAGTAAGTTCATGACTCACACTGTAAATATATAAGTGTATTATGTGTGAATTTGATAGAACTAGAAAACTAAAGGAAGTAATACAGAGACAGCAAGAGTTATAATTAGGAAAATACCAATTAGTTCCATATTCTATGATAACAAGCCAACTGATTACATATTTACCCTAATACTGTACTTTATGCAGTATCTCAACACTGACAGCAACCCCACGAGATAAATGCTATCCCTACATGTACAGAGAGAAGACGGACGTGACGTGACTAGTGACAATTCCCAGTAGCACTACATGGGCTGCTAGTGCATCTCATGATGCTCATGTGAGAGGCAGTGTAGGCCACTTACACATTTAGTCTAAGCATGCAGAAGGAGACACACATATGTCTAGACGTAGAGAAATGCAGGTAGACTTTGGCTGAGTGTATGCCATCTCAGAAAAATACACAGCACTGACACTGTTTAATTCACTAATCATCAGGATAAAGAATATAAGAAATATCACTTGAAATAACAGTAAGATACAAACTGATATTTTAAGGATAATGAAAACTATGACTTGGTAAATGAAACATCTGAAAAGGTCCAACCTGGATACTTAAGTACTTTATGTATCCTAATCACATCCAAATTATCAGTTTTCTTGATAATAATAATAATAATAATACTATTCCACAAGTACAGACCATAAAACATAATATCCTCAAGTTAAAACCAAAATAGTTAAGGGAGTAAAAATTACATGGTTGAATTAAGATGCAGATGCACACAGCATGCAGAAGTGAATTCTGAGAAAGCCTTGTTTACCTGATATCTGATACACTATCTGGACATTAGTCATGCAATAACTTACCTCTCAAGATGAACATAATGTCTGGAAAGGACATTTTTAACCAAAACTACAGTCTTCGCAGCAGTCTCTGGGCCCATCAGTTTGGAAAAATACAACTTTGCACGAAGAAAATACCCAATAGGCCATAGCCACTCCTAAATTATGATTTAAAAAGAAAGAAAAAAAGAATTGTGATATCGAAATTTATTTCAAAACCAACTTAAATTGAAAACTTTGAAAAGAGAAACGAAATTCTTACAGGTCCTTGGTGGTAATTGAAACCTCTAGCAAGATTGTAGTTGTCATTGTCTAAGGCATTATCATAAACTCCACAGTAAACCATATCACTGCAAAATGATTGGAGTTTGAGGTCAGTAAAAGGTCAGGCATCATAGAGGAGCATCAGAATTTCAACAGTAAAGGCAAGAAAAATAATCATTTTCTCTCCCAATCTATAGCGTGAGTTTGCTCAGCATCAGTACATTACTTAACACAAAATTAGTATATGTGAGTACAGAGGACTTTATAATGTGCTCAGGAAAGATTAACAGAGAAGTCAGGTGTCCTTAAGCTTTCTTTCATATTTAGAGCCCAGATAATAACTTACTTACAGTTGAAGGTCATGACACTAGAGAAGGGAGCATAGAAAGGGAGGAAGGAAAGAAAAAGGAAGATAACAGCATATATGTGATGTGGGAGCAGAAGGAGGGCCATAAAGTGGGAGGAAGAACAGGTGGCCAGGAAATGGGAGAGGGGTGTCACAGAATTATGTATGAAAAATGTCACAGTCACAGCTATTACTTTGTATGCTAATTTTAGAAAATTAATAAAAAATATTAAAGTGGCTTGTCTTCAAGGAGATAGTCTATAGTTTAACCATTTCACTAGGCTTTTAATATGTGTAACACTGGGCAGTGGTGGCCTTTAATCCCAGCACTTGGAGGCAGAAACAGGTGATCTCTGTGAGTTCAAGGCCAGTCTGGTCTACAGAGCAAGTTCCAGGATAGCCAGGGTTGTTACACAGAGAAACCCTGTCTCGAACCCCCCCCAAAAAAAGTGTATAACAATTAAAATACCCATACAGTTATTTGAATCAGTAAAACATCATTAAAGACAACGTTTCACTGATTGTAGAGCAGAAAGCCACTTATTTATTTATGTAAACTATTTATCTTGTGGTGCCTATTGATCAACCCTAAGGCCTTATCTATGCTAGGCAAACATCCCACCACTTAGCTACATCCTTAGTCCACATAAGGTTATATTTTAAACTTCTCTATGAAGCTATTTTAAAACTTAAATTAGCATACTGTCAAGTTATAAATAACAATTGAATATACATACTGCTAAAATATATAGAATTTATAACACAGTTATACACTTAACAGTGTTACAAACATTGCCAACAAATGAGCTATGCATATTGAAATTTAATTAAATTGTAATTTTAAAATCCTGTTTAGTGATACAAAATGGCCACAAGTGCTTTTAACCTAACTTTTAGTTCTGATCAGAAGGTTTTCTGTTTGTTTTTCGGGAACAGGAGTTTGAAACAGGGTCTCACTGTGTGGTCCTGGCTGACCTGGAACTTTCTCAATAGACCAGGCTAGCTTTGAATTCACAGCGATCTTCCTGTATATGTACACCTGGCAAGTTTTTAATCTGCTCTGAATATGTAAGCATGCGGAAAATGGCAAATATTAGCATATAAAATGTTGCACCTATCAAAATGAAATGAAGCCACGCATGGTGGCATGTCTCTAACTCTGGGACTTGGGAGTTGAGACAGGAAAATCAGTAATTCAAGGTTGGCTTCAGCTGTGTATGATTCTATCTCAAAAAAAAAAAAAACAACCAAAAAGAGCCTGGCGTGGTGGTGCACACCTTTAATTCCAGCACTCGGTATGCAGAGGCAGGCAGATCTCTAAGTTCCAGGTCAGCCAGGAATACACAGTAGAAATCAGTATACAGTAAAGTAGAAACCCCAGGACCAGCTGTTGAGTGCTCTGGCTTGTGCATGCGTGTGTACATGAATGTGTGTGTGTGTGTGTGTGTGTGTGCACATGCAAGACTCATATACAAAAAAAACCCCCAGCAAAACACCAAACCCCCAAAACTAAGGTCACTAGAAATTTAATTTATAAAAGTAAATACATTTGCATATACAAATTGGAAAATAAAAACAAAATTATTTACTAATTTAAGTAAAAAGAACGGTGTAATTATACAGAAAGATTGCTGGTAAAGAACACAATTAAGCTCTCTCCTACCATCACTGCAAATGAACAGATAGTGCACAGTATCTGAAATAGCACAAACAGTTCCAGTTCAGCAGGATGGAGGAGCTGTTGGCAAAGAAACACAGAGACGTCTCTGAGGGCCTGGGTTCACATGGTGGTCACAACTGTCTGTAACTCCAGTTCCAGGGGATTCCACGCCCTCATACCAGACATGAATGTGGCATAGGCACACAGACATATATAAAGGCAAAACACTCATACACATTAAAAAAAAAAAGATGGCCTTTAGTTGTGGGGCGTGGTACTGGGGACACAGCCCAGGGTCTTGCTGGGGCAAGCGTGTGCTCTACCACTGAGCTACAAACTCCCAGCAGCTCTTCCCTGCCCCGGTACAGGCTCTCCTGTAGCCAGGCTGGTCTCAACTGGTCAGACAGTAGAAGATGATGGTGAACTCCCAATTCTCCTGTTTCAGCTTTCTAGGTGCCGGGTACAGGATGTGCCATCTTGCTGGCTATTTATAAAATTATTTATTTTTGTCATCCTGAGAATTGAACTTGTGGAACTCTTTTGTGAGAGTGGGTGCTGGGGACTGAATCCAGGCCCCTCCTACATGCCAGGTTAATGTCTGCCAGTGACCTACATCCCTATGAAGTTGGTTTTTTTTGGTTTTTTCTTTTTCTCATTGTTTCTTCTTTCTAGACAAACTTGCTTTTATTCCCTTTTAGACAAACGTAGGTAGCTTGAACTCATGTGCCAAACTGGCAGGGAATAATCAGCAATTTTCCTGGTAAAGTACCATGGTGTCATGGTACTGAGCTTCCATCCTCAGGTTTCATTCTGTTGCTGTTTTGTTTCTGAGACAGGGCTTGGCTAGCGGTCCAGACTGCCTTTGAACTTGTGATCACCCTGCTTCAGATTCCCCAGTGCTAGGACTCAGACGTGAGGCACCAAGTCTTAGTCTTTCACACAAATTCTCCTAGATTTGTGACTATATGGATACAAAATGTACAAAAATAAGTAGAAATGACCTGAGTAATAGATAAGATGAGAACATTGCTTGATTCTTGGACAAAGGGATTTAAAGTAACTTCTTTTTCTTTATACACTGTTGGTACTTTTCAACATCCACAATAATCATGTAGTACTTTTATAGTCAGAAAAGAAATAAAAACTATTCATGATATTACTTTAATATTTTTAAATCTTTTAAGTTAATTGGTGAATATAGGAGAAACCAGAGGCACATTTAACACCCACACACAATAAAGTGGCACATGTTTTCAGATGTTTGAATGCGATTTTGAGAAGTTATTTATAAACAAGTACAGAATGGCTAATGCTAATCTATGTGGATTAAAGACGATATCAACAACTTTCTTAATACTTATGTTCCAACTTACTCTGGATCTAAAGTTTTCATGCCAAGGGGACCAAGCAATTTTTTTTCTGCAATTTCCAAGGCTTTCCAAGCTTTTTCTGCAGTAAACAGTTCAGGGGCCTAATGAAGAAGGTAAAACAAGCAAAGAAAAAACCAAGCATTTTAATATCACAGAAAAATGAGCTCTTACCTATATACATTAAGTATAAACTTTGAAAAGAAAGAAAAAAGTTTAAGGCTATGGTGTGGTCAGAATTTGAGGGTGGATACCAAGCAAATCTAACCTGAGGAGGCTGAGCCCAAATTGCCTTTGTCAGCCTGAGAAGCTGGGAAAGCTCAGAGTGACCATTCCCTCGGAGCATCGCAAGAAGGAGTAACCAGATCATAAAGTAACCAGAGCTCCCATAAAGGCAGAGCTCACCTTGGCCCATCACTTTATTTATAGACCTGCAGAAGCACCCTGCAGAAGCACCCTGTAAGAGTACTTGAACTGCCGGGCAGTGGAGGTGCACGCCTTTAATCCCAGCACTTGGGAGGCAGAGGCAGGCGGATCTCTGTGAGTTTGAGGCCAGCTTGGTCTACAGAGTGAGTTCCAGGACAACCAAGCTGTTACATAGAGAAACCTTGTCTTGAAAAACTGAGGGAAAAAAGAAAAAAGGAAAGAAAAAGAAAAAAACCTTAAACCTTTTCCCTCTCTTGGCCATAATGAATTTAGAACTTGTACTCCAACAGTGTAAGCACTTTCTTGTGTTATGCGGAAGGGAAAAACATTTTGCATCCACTTTAATAGTGAAATGAACTGAAAAATGAACCAAACCAAAGCTACCTCTGTGCAAGCTTGCACTTCTGTACCACTATACTTAGTACTATTCTGCTTAGCAATCTTTTTGACAAAGTTACACAGCTAGGGAAGCATGGATAAACACAAAGCTTTCCTGGTCTGCTGATCTTAAGGGTTCAGCTTTAGACTGAGATTTAACATCAAAACAGTCAAGAATTCTTAGCTAGGTGGATGGAGAGATGGCTCAGTAGTTAAGAGCCCTTCTAAAGGACACAAGTTTGATTACCAGCACCCACATAGTAATTCAAAATAGTCTATTATGCCAGGCTTGGGGATCTGATGCCCTCTTCTGGCCTCTGGGGGTACTGCATGTACATGGTGCACAGATATACAGTGGGCAAAACACCTCCTACACAAAATAATAAAATAATTAAACAAATTACTATAATAATTTATAATAACAATAATATATAATACCAAATACATAAATAAAATAAATAATTTAAAACAGTCTTATCTAATAGAACTAATTAGAGAAGAATGCAAAGGAGACCAAAAGTGAACATAAGCTGCCTGTGCACAGCTTTCTGCCTGGTGCACCAGCTTGTGTAACACAAATGCCCACAGCCTTCAGGGGTGAGGGCTGAGGCTAACGGAAGCAGCCTAAGTCATTCAGTGTGTGGCACAGGACCAAGTACTGTAGTATACACAAACTAGCAAACATTTTGTTTCTCATCATCCATTGTTTTCTATTTTTGACACTAAATGTTATAGATTAGAGATAATATGCCTACTTAATTCCTGAAACTATATAAAATTATCCAGAAAGCAATAACTTTTCATGGCTAAGTGGAGCTGAAAACCAAACAGGAAAAAAAAATCCCACAGTATAGGTATGATAACATTTTTGAAATTTGAAAGTAACACATCGCTTACCACAACCATTGCTATGGTAAAATTAGGCCTGAGTTGATAGTCACACCAAGGACTTGACGCTCCATAGCTATCCTTGTAGATGCCGCGCTTGTGAACCAGATTCGGATGCTTCTCATTAGGATCTGAAGGGTCTTCAGAAACATGAAACAGCTTTTCAAAGTTGTTCTGTATTTTTCTGTTCCACTCATCATATGAAACTGTTACAACTTTTCCTGAAAAGCAATAAGACATGGCAATTGTAGACATTAAAGTATTTCAAATATTATTGCTAAAAACCTCATATTTAGCTTACTTGTGAAACAAATTATCTATGTTTTGGAAAATGTGGCTATTTTGGATGAAAGTATGTTATAAGTTCAAAGACCAGGTACCTCTCCTAAAAAGAATGTAAAGGGCTCAGGAATAACTTCATATTCATCACACGTTGAACATTTCATATGCATTGAATTAAAAATACAATTGACTTTACCTAATTCTTTTTACTTTTTAGAAAGTTTAAAGTTGTGTGAGTAGCTCAAACGTTATTTCTATTGTAGACTGTTCAGAGAACGTAACTTGCTCACAAAGTTAGGGCAGAGAGAAGTGCAATGAGGCCAGCACGATGCTGCCTTCCTCTGTCAGTTTAGGGGTGCTGTGGGAATGGCGTTAGTAACCAACTTCATCATAATTTCCATATCGGTAAATTAATGACTTTTCTTGCTTCTTAAAATTTTGGGTCTTCAGTCCGATGATGGAAACAAAGGTTAGTACCTTGTGTGCTCCTTGTAAAACAGGCCACCTTACCATGCCTGCTCACACTGATTTCACGGTAACAAAGGTTACTACCTTGTGTGGTTCTTGTAAAATAGGCCATCTTACCATGCCTTCTCACGCTGACTTCATGGTAAGGGAAGATATTTTTCTTGGACAATTCCAGCAACCAACGAACAGCAGATTTACACATGCCAACGATTTCTACAGCAGATCCATCTCTAAAATTAAAAAGAATTTATTCTATGTTAAACTTATTTAACTATTATTTAAAGGGGCATTCAGTAAGTAATTTTGGGTTGGGGATGTAACTCAGTGGTAGAAGGTTTGTCTAGCATTAAGGAAGTCTCTGGGGGTAACACAGAACTAAACCAAACCACCATGAACAAATGTTGGTGAACAATGCATCATATAAGCAACTATCTGTCCCCACCTCTTCACTTTATAAGTAATACATATTACATCATATAAGAAACCTCTTCCCTTACTATTTTCGCACTGATTATGTTCCTAACATTAAAAACATTTATATTTTTATTTTGTGTATACACGTGTGTCTCTATGGGTATGTGCACATATGCAGATGCCCACAGAGTCTGTAAGTTTGTTGGATCTCATGGAACTGCTGTTACATTAGGTTGTAAGCCTCCTGCCCTGAGTGCTGGGAAATGAACTTGAGGAACCGCAGGCAGCTCTCTTCCCAGCTTAGCTGTCTCACCAGTCCCTCCCTCCTAACATTTATTTATTAGTTTTGAGACAGGGTCTTTCTATTTAGTCTGGCTGATCTGTCTGAAGACAAATCTTTTATATAAAAATGGCTTATGGGCTGGAGAGATGGCTCATTAATTAAAAGCAAATATTTCTCTTTTGCCCAACCCTGGTTCGGTTCCCAGCACCCACAGTGAGCAGCTCTAAAGTGCCTGTAACTCCAGTTCTGGAGAATCAGATGCCCTCTTCTGGCTTCCAAGGGCACCTGCACACACATGCACCTTCCCACACAGACACATCAGTTTTTATTTTAAAAAAGTAGAAAATAGCTTCTGAGCTTCACTCAGTATGGAAAAAAAACTTCTGATATTCGTTAACAACTTTTGAAACCATAAGTGAAAACCCCCTTAAATAACAAAGTTAGAGATAAAAGGTTCAGAAAATAAAAAAGCTTTTTTTTTTTTTTTTTAAGACAGCCCTAACTGTCCTAGAACTAGTTATATAGACCAGGCTGGCCTTGAATTCACAGAGGTCTGCTTGCCTCTGCCTCCTGAGTACAGGACTACAGGCATGTGACACCACCATCTGGTAATAAAAGACACGTTTTTGCTTTTTGAGACATGTTTTCTCTATGTAGCCATGGCTGTCCTAGACCTCACTCTGTAGACCAGGCTGGCCTCAAATCCACAGAGATCTGCCTGCTTCTCCCTCCCAAGTGCCGGGATTTAAAAGTATGAGCCACCATTGCCCATCTAAAAAAACATTTTTAAAAGATCAATTTCAACTAGTTGTTTTTCATACTTGTAAAGATAGGCATAATAAAATCTTAACATTGTATGAAGTTCAGATTAAGAAATGTCTTAGCCAGGACTAGTGAGACAGCTCAGCAGGTCAAGGCCCTTGCTGCCAAGTCTGATGATGAGAACCACATGGTGGGGAGAGCAAACCGACTCCCAAAAGTTGTCCTCTGACCTCCACGCGTGTGCTGTGGCGTGAACAGACACACACGTGCCCCCTTCACTCCACAAATAATTGTAACAATTTCTTTAAAGAATTATTTTTGTGATTTATTTAACTTTATTTTATGTGCATTGGTGTAAAGGTGTCAGATTCCCTGAAACTGGATTTACAGATAGTCAGGAGCTGCCATGTAGGTGCTGGGAATTGAACCCGGGTCCTCTGGAAGAGCCATCTCTCCAGTCTCCAGCCCTGTAACTTTTTTTTTTAATTTAAAGAAAATATCTTAACCAATAGGATGATGAATTATAAAATGTTTGAGATTCTTGTAGAGGTGCAAAAATCCTGAGATCTCCTGGAGGAGAGACCAAGAGGGCTGCTAATCTGTACGATGGGGAAAGGAAGGGAGGCTCTGGAATGATTTAACGCGGACACCATGGTGAGTAACAAAAGATTCCGTGAGTAAGGGTGTGTGCAAAAGGAACTGGAATCACAAGAGCATCACTGCAGAAGCATCCAAAATGAGCTCTACCTTGGGGTGGCTGGGATTCCTCTGTTCCTAGCCTGGTCGCTCTCTCCCATCTTATCCATCCATGTGCCACAGTTGAAGCGATTCCCTCCATAGACAAATCCCGTTTCTTCATCAACCCCTATAGTTATATTGAAACCTAAAAAATAAAAATAAACACGTATTAAACAGTCATGATGGCAGAGGTTTGTAACCTGGGCACTCAGGAGGCAGAGGCAGGCGTGTCTGAACACGGCCATGACATGTGGGGAGCTGTGACAGAGGCTCCAAGAGAAAGGCGGAGCCTGTTACCTCAGTGTATCTTGTTCTCTGGGTTGTTCTGGATGTGATTTTGTGCCTCCCATGACAAACATGTACATTCAGTGTATGAGACATGTTTATTCTTGTTGGATGTCAGAACACAGCTACAGAACCCTGGTGAAAGGACGTGCTGAGTGCTGTACCGGTGTGCCTGATTCTGCACATGGCCTCTGCCTTGCTGTCATGCTTTCCCAGACATAATCTATGGAATGCACCGGGAAATTGTGTTTAAACTGGTCTGTCCTGAGAACGTTCTGAAAAGGGGCAGTTCTGCTCATCTTAGTAGGAGCTTACTGATGGTTGTTTACATGTTTTTCTGAACTCAAGCCTTCTCGGGTCATTGCTTTCTTTGTTACATTTGCGTATAAAAACACACTGAAACTGAAATACGGTGTCTACAGCATTACACTGTAGTCCACCCCATTCTTTCAGGTCCTCAGATCCCTGGTTAAATAGAAGAGTTTTGTACAGGTCAACGGAAGTCAACACAGGAGGATCACATAAGTTTGAAGTTGGCTTATACAGTGAGCTTGAGGCTAGGTGAGCCTACACAATGAGACTCTTTAAAAAACAAAACAAGCAAAAAAAAAACCCAAAGAAACTAAAAATCATTAAGTTTTATAATAATAAATACATATAAATTTTATTTCTCCTTCAAGAAAACACACGTGTACATGATGTTCATTCTAAAGCACTGCTTACATTAGCAAAATCATAAGTCATCACTCAGTGGAGGGATGGCTTAGCGTGTGCACACTAGGAAATCATAAGTCATCACTCGATGGAGGGATGGTTTAGTGTGTGTGCACTAGGAAATGCTCTGTCCTTTAAATAACAAACAGGATATATATGGAACAAACAGATGAGTTCCTAAGACAAAATGGTTTAGGGAAGAAGTTACAAAAGGTTACACATAAAAAACCTTTTTAAAATTAGGTATAGTGGCACATGCCTTTAATCTCAGCACTCGGGAGATAGGGACAGACAGATCTCTGTGAGTTTCAAGACCATCCTGGTCTACACAGTGAGTTCCAGGACAGTCAGGACTACACAGAGAACTTATCTGAAAAAGAAACAATCAATCAACCAAACAAACAAAACCCAAAACTAAAACAATTAAACAAACAAACAAAACAAAAAAGGCAATATAGTAAAATATTAATATATTTCATTTCAATGCCCAATGCAAAGGAAAAAATATTTTGTTTACTTAAAGTTGAAATGTTTCACAACAACAACAACAAAACCCTAAAACGTCTTAGACATAACTATAAAAACATTCTTTGGAAACTAATCTTGTTTCCATTGACTTCTCTTAGAGAAGGATAAAAATGTATCAGGGACTGCTACCAAATAACTTGGATAAATATATATTACTACTATACATAATAAATCACCATGAGTGAGGTTAGTCTGGTCTACATAGCAACTTTTAGCTAAGGCTTCATAAAAGATCCTATCTTGATCAGTCAAAAAAAGTTACATACTGAGTATTCAATTTTATATAATATTTTCAAAGCTAGGAATATGGCAGAGACTCTTAATCCCAGCACTCAGGAGGTTGAGGCAGATAATCACTGTGAGTTCAAGACTAGCCTGGTCTACATGTAAGTCCCAGGACACCCAGTCTTAAAACAATAAACAAACAATGAATTTATAAATATGGTCAAAACACTGACAGTGTAGGGAGGCAGAGATTAATTATAAGACCTAGGTGGAGGGGAACCATGTGGAATAGGGAAAAATGTTAGTGATGATGGACTAGGTCTACATCTTTATATGGTAGTGGTTTCAGGAACCCACAGCCCAACATGAGTTAATATGAGAACTGGTGGAAATTAATGAGGTCTACAATCTAGTTAGTAGCATCATACCACATTTCTTGATTCTGATAGATTACTTCAGTTATACTAAGATGGGGGAAGGGTTTGCTGTACCCTATCTATCATTTTCACAACTTTTTTTTATCAATCTGCAATTCTTTTAAAATTACAATTAAAAACACAGAAATCATACTTAGAAGACTAAAGTAAATATACACCAAAATCATCAAAACCATTCCCAAAGTGAGTAGGGACGAAGGGAAATGAGATAATCAGCCTCGTGCCGGCTGGCCTTAGGGCAAATGAGTTAAGAAAGTGTAACTACTTTAAGATACTACACAAATGCAGCACTGGAGAGGTGCTGGGGCCAGCCTGGTCTACACAGAGGCAACCATGGGTGACATCCTTCCTTTGCCACCCAGAAGCTCTGAGAAGCCAACTTTCCAGTCCTCTCATTTTGTAAAAATTAAGAGTAATGTAATATATTCTTTTACTTAAAAAATTAATTCAGGCATTTGTATCTGTAGAGTGTATGTCTCCCCATGTGTATGCTAGTGCATACACACATACGCAAGTGTGTGCAGGCCCAAGGTTGATGTCAAATCTTCCTTGCTTCCTCTTCTAAACATTTGCAAGTCAGGGTCTCTCAATCAGACCGAGCTCCCCAGTGTGATGCTGGTCTCACTAGCTGCCTTACTTGTTCAGAGATACCGTCCCTCTGCCTTCGGAGGCTGGAATACCATCAAGCTCACCTGGCATTTACATAGGTTCTAGAGATCTGAACTCCAATTTTTTCACTTGTTCTCCATGCATTTTAACTGGTGAACTTTCTCTCAAGTCCAATGTAATTCATTACGAATGTTTTCAGGAGTTAAGTAGGAATAATATTGGTAAAGACATCATTATAGTGACTGGCATATAACAATTCACAGAACTATAATTTTTTTCTTCCTTCTTCTGTTTATTATTTATTTATTTTGCTTTGCAAGGGGGTTCCTCTCTATAGCCCTGGTTGATCTGAAACTTACTCTGTAGCTCAGCCTTCTGAGGGCTGAGACAGGCATGCCTCACCACACTGGACTTCCTGTTTACATTTTTGAGATAAGGTTTCACTATGGAGCCCAGGATAGCCTTGAACTCACGACAGACAAGCCTCTACCTCTTGTGCTGGATGACAGGCGTAAGCCTGTATACCTGGCAGAAAAAGTAATACTAACATTGTGATTATAAACTATAACACCAGGAGCTGGAGAGATGGCCCAGCAGTTACAAATACTTGTTGCTCTTGTGGAGGACCCCGATTCCATGGCCAGTGGTTCCCTACCATTCCTAGCTCCAGTTCCAGGGGCTCTGATGCTCTCTTCTGACCCTGAAGGCAACAGACATGTACATGGCACATACACTTGCAGGTAAAAAGCTCACATACACATACATAAAATAAATTATAAAAGCCAATATTATCTTGAAAATTGACTGACAAAAGATATAAACTTTTTTCTTTAGCTTGGAGAGATCAGAAAGAGTGTTTGACTTTCTCAGGCAAAACTTCAGGAATTTGTAAAGCAACTGCAAGGTTTAATTCGACAGCATCGGTAAGTCTTAACTATGGAGTGGACTACATACCCTCGTCCTTCATGTTCCGATCTATCTGGGGGCCGGCATTCCTCTCTCGGAACTGAAGGCCCTGCATATGCCTTTGCATAGCTTCCTGTATTACTTCAAACAATGGCTGATCCTGTTGGAGACAGCAAGAATGCGCCCTCTGTTAGAAATGGATTCTACTCTTATTTTCCCCTAAGTCCCTCAAGTCTAGTACTATGTATGTATTACTAGATAAATACTCCCCCTTGAGGAGGAGGTAAGGATCAGGTGGGGCTGGGAAAGCAGCAGCCCCTGTGCTCCCAGGCTGCCTGTGTTTAAGCAGGGAGCAAGTCTTATCTCTGTGACTTCTCACAGTGTCAACATTAAATAAAGAGTCATATTCAGCTTTTCTTGATTTCTGAATTCTCATGACTTGGATTCTTAATATTTTACGTTAAAAATAAAGTCACATTTCATTAAAAATTATTTTAAGAAATGCTCTTTACCAGTGTACCAGCAGGCAAAGGTGCAGAATCGTCCGTGGGATACATTCTAGAAACTGGACATTTGAGGATGTCTAGACCATTTGGAACCATCTTACAATAGTCCTGAATACACTGCAGCCACCACCATACGGCATCCCGACAGTTGTACCTGGCGTAAGTTCCTTCACCCAGGAGGTTAGGAATGAGGCCATGCCTCAGGGTACCAGCAAATGCTAAAATAATATTCCTAAAACAACAGAAATAAATGGATCATTCGAGATGAAAACACTCATAAAATTGAAGGGAAAAACAGTCACTTTTCCAGGGGTCTGGGGGATGCCCGAGCTCCCGGCGTATCTTTTCTCTCAGTTTTTCATCTTTGGAGTCAGTGCCCAGTTGGGAGTTTATAAGGGCTGCCATAGCTTTAGCTTCTATTTTTTAAAAAAAGATGTACTTATTTTTGTTACCTTTGTATGAGTGTTTATCTGTGTGTGCATATGTGTACTATGTGTATGGAGCCCGTGGAGGTGAGAAGTGTGATGGATCCCTGGAACTGGAGTTACAGATGGTTGTGAGCTGCTATGTGGGTACTGGAAACTGAATTCTTCGAGAGCACTGAGTGCCATTAGTCACTGAGCCATGTCTCTAGCCCCCAATTTCTGTGTTTGAAGTCTGTTATTTTCATATAAAAGTAATTCTCTAATATGCAGTTTATTACTTTAAATAGTAGGTATCAAGAACAGAGTAAATACATAAGAAAACAAATGGACAGAAACTGGCCTTAAATCTATAATTCATCCCAATACACAGCAAGTACAAGTCAGAAGAGCTCTGTGAGCCCCAGGCCATCTGGTCTACACACTGAGTTATAGGCTATTTAGGGCTACATGGTAAGGGCCTGCTTTAAAACAAAACAAAACAAACAAACAAAAAAAACCCAAATCAAACAAAACCCCAAACAACAACAGCAAAAGCCAACTATAACCCACATTAATAACTGATAGATGGCAGTTTATCTTCCATGGTATTATTCCAGTACAAATATGAAGTTGGCTTGTGAGATGGAGTGCACCTAGGAACACCTTGTATCTAGCATGTGAGGTCTAACTAGCAAAGGTCACTGAATAAGGTTAGGCCTTATTGTGTCTCAGTTTAATACTTATCTCCCTCCCCACCTCTTGTTTTGTTTTTTGAGACAGTGTTTCTCTGTGTAGCCCTGGTTGTCCTGGAACTCACTCTGTAGACCAGGATGGCCTCCAATTCAGAGATCCACCTTCCTCTGTCTCCCCAGTGCTGGGATTAAAGGCTTGTGCTACCACTACATGGCTAACACTTATCTTTCAATAGTGCCTTAGGAAGCTTTTATTCTAGTTTTGTTTATAGGCCACAGAAAAAGTGGTGGACCATAGTATGACGATGTATGACTAGATAGCAGAATGCAAAACGAAGAGACAGAAATCTGTAACAGCACACAGTGATGCCTGAGGATGGGGCAGCTACAGCAATGATTAAAAAGCCCCCAACTGTCATGGAGCGTTTGCCATGTGGCAGAGAGATTTTTGGGTCCTTTAACTGCATCCATCATCTAGCAGAGCACGGTGAATATGCTGACTATTCCACAGAAAGGACAAAGGGAGGATTGCATTTGTCAGCGGGCGATATGAACAGCATCAGAAGTTCTCCACGCCACAGGCAAAGGTCTTTGCCACTGTGTTTTGCTGAATTCTGGTTCTTTATACCTAACTCCTAAGCCATTTACTTAGGGGATCTAATAGGTAATCAAACAGCCCTCCAAATTAAATTTACAGAAATTTTACTAATTTATGTGTATGGTATTTTGTTTGCATGTATGTCAGCCTTCCTGGTGCAATGCTAGCTGAGGCCAGAGGTGTCAGATCCCCTGGAAATGGAGTTACAGATGGTTGTAAGCTGCCATGTGCTTGCTAAGAATCAAACACAGATCCTCTTAAGTACTGAACCATCTCTCCAGTTTCCCCAATTTTTAATATTATTATTATTATTATTAGTGTGTGTGTGTGTGCGCGCACGCGCGCATGTGTGTGTGTGCATGTTTGTGTGCATATTTGTGCCGCAGTATATGTGCTGAGGTCTGAGGACAACTTTGTGAAGTCATTTATTTACCTTTATGTGGGTTCCGGGAATTGAAGTCAGGTCACCAAGTTTGCATGGCCACCACCTTTACATATCAAGCACCTTGACCCACTAAGCCATCTTGCTAGCTCCCCAATTTATTGTTTGTTTGTCTTGAGACAGCATCTCATTAAGTATTTCTGGCTGACCTGAAACTTTCTATGAATACTACTAGGCTGGCTTTGAACTTATAAGAGATCTACCTGCCTCTGCCTCCCTTGTGCTGGTATTAAAGGTGTGTGCCACCATATCCAGCTAACATTACTCTTTTATGAAGGAAGAAAACGGTTCTATTTTTTTTTAGATAAATTCACAAATACTGAAGAAGATCTGACCTATCATGGAATCTAGTGACCTTAAAGTTGTTTTTCCCTTTGAAATTCGCTAAACTTATTAAACAAGAATATGAACTAGGACTTTCAAATTGGGAGCCTGTGAGATGGCTCAGTGGGTAAAGGTGCTTGCTGCCAAACCTAACGCTGAATTGGGTTTCTGGAACCCACATGGTAGAAGGAGAGAAAAACTCCAGCAAGCTGTCTTCTGAACTCCACATGTGCACCTTGGCATGCCTGTGATTGCACACATATAAATGTACACAAAATAAAAAAAACACCTAAGGAAAACATACTTCTCAAATGTTGACAGTAGATGGGTAAGAGGGAACATGGAGCGGCAAACAGCATGCGGTTTGCAGAGGCTCTTACCGGGCTTCTAAGTAGCGTCCAGTGACCAGCAGCATCCCCCGGAGTGCAATGAAAGTATCCCTCCCCCAGCAGCGGAATAGACCAGAAGAGAAGTGGGGCAAGCCTGGCAAAAGACAACAGAGTGATGTGCCAATCAGAACATTATGTTTGATCCCATGAACTCCATCAACACACACTTTAGGTTTACAGAAAAGGGCAAATTAGAAGGAGCCTGTGAACCTTCGAAAATCCTCTACAGTGAAATATATGTCTGCACTTAACGTCAGCTTTATGGGATGAGATTTTATGATCATATCAGAATCTGAAGGGCACCTGTGACCCAAGGGGGATTAAAGGCACTGTTTAGCAGGAGTTCTACAGTTCAGTGACATCCAAGCCCTGAGAACCAGAAGTACAGGTGGGCTGTTAGCTGAACAGATTTTAATTTGTCTTTTAAATTATAAGCTTAAAATTAGAGATTAAATATTTAACATATAAAATGACACAGTATAATTAAACACATACTTTAAAAGATTCTGCCCTGATTCTAAGGGCAATAAATAAATATTAACGAATCAATCCCACACCAGTTATGTTTTAAGGGGTTATTTATTTGGCGGGGGGGTAAAACTTACATACACCATAAACCGTCAGGAAGGGAGCCTAGTAGCTGGAGCAGGAGCCGGGAGCAGCAGCCGAGACCGAGCACCGGAACCAAGAGCCGGAACCAAGAAAGACCTTATCCGGAACTGCTTCTCTTTTTAAAAGAGAAATATACCACGCCCCAGTGGGCTGGTATTTCAGCAGCTATTGGCTGACGGAGCGGAAGTCGCTCCCCGCTGCACTGTGGGCTCCTGCTTCAGTGATTATTGGTTGAGGCAGCGGAAGTTACTCCCACAACACCTCCCCCTTTTGTTTAAGTAAGAGAGTTCTAAGCCTACTACGAAATTATATACAGTAAGTACAAACCTACACAATTATATACAATAAATACAAATATCCTATTTTAACTAGCTTAAGTCTTATATAAGAAATAACTTGGCCACGTCATAAAAGGAAAGTAATTACGTTTATATAATCTTTAATCCCATCAAAGATCTGAGAAGGGAAATAATGTTACCTAAGTAATTAGGAAGTGCAATCAAACTTCCAGAACATGTAACAAATCACAGAGACAACTGGCTACCTGGGCAAACACCCAAAATCACGTTTGCAGCGTTGAAGCAACCAACTTTGGCTAAGGCCTAACGTAACTGACATACCATTTTCAAAGGCAAGGAACTTTTTAAAACTATCTTATCCTGTCTTGGCAGGATATGACAGTCCTGTTTTATCCATTTACGGATACTCTGTAACTCTGTTAGTAGTTGAGGCATGGGCATTTCTTTACCCAAAGGCCAGTTCTACCAAGAAGAAAGGCTCCAGGTGGAGTGTCTTTGGTGCTCAACATTCTCTCGGGAATAGATCAGTGTTGCCAGGAAGGATTGTGTCTCCCTACCACAGAACTCTGAGTTAGATTAAAGGCCGTTTTCTGTAGCTCTTTGAAGAGGTTGAAGATTATCTATCTATACTGAATATAATCTCTATGTATCTAAAGAACCTGATTAGTCTAATTATAAATGACAAACTTAGATGACTATTGATCTATATTATTCTCAATATCTATCTAACTTAAAGACTGAAATAGTAAACAACTGTGCAATAAATGGGGACAATATGACCTCCAAATATAAACAATGTGCAAGTATACATTGTAATATGGTAAATATATATATCAATACATAAACAATATATAAGTATCTTAATCAAAGGTAGAAGTGTACAATGCAATATGGTAAAATATACATATATCAATACAATATATATATATGTCAATACATAAAAATGTTTTAAACAGAGGTAGAAGCATGTATGTATAAAATAGTCAACATAATTTAACTTTGTATCAATATATAAGAATCAATACCAATACATTTGTCAAAAACAATAACTCACAAGTACAAAGCTATTATCCCATAATCCAATTATCCTTTTTTTTAGTTCAATGATATTTAATTAAATGTTTATTAATTTATTTACAGTGAAAGTTTATCACCAAATTTCACATTATTTTATAACAGATTGATAGTGCTATACTTATCTCACACAATATATATGTATATAGCTATATATAACTAGATATATAAGCTAGATATATAGCATACATGCCATATAACTATATATAGGTATACACACAATATATAGCATATGGTTATATAATAGTTATATAAATATATAGCATTGTTATATAGCTATATACAGCTATATATAACATATAACATATACTATATGACTATATAAATATAGTTAATGTATTTATATAGTATATGACATATAAGGTATATACAATAATTATACATAAAGAAATAATTTTAAGTTTTGTGCTTTCATATAAACAATTACTTAAGATAGAATCAAGGACCTTACATATTACTAACTTGAATATTTCAAGTAAGATAAAACAATTAAAGGCACCATTAGACATATTTTTTATGTTGTCTCCAAAATGATGTACAAAATGTCTTCAAATACACTAAGAATTATTTAATGGACACAGAGTTGCAATTCTGTCACTTATTACAATGTCAGAAGCTAGGACATCAGCACAGCAGACTTCCTGTGGCGCAAATGTGTGCAAACTCAAGAGTGAGTCTGGATTAAAACGTCTTAAAATACCAGCACTCCACTGATGTTTAAAGTTAAAAGTGAGCGGGGCATCATGGTGCAAGCGTCTAATCCTAAACCTTAGGAGGGGCAGAGAGGCGTATCCCCAGTTTGAGGACAGTCTGGGCTACACAGTAAAATTCTGTCTCAACAAGAACTATAAAAAGAACTATAAAAGTGTTTCAACAAGAAAATCTTAGCACTTATATGGAGAAATGTTTGCTACTTTTTGGTCCTCTGTGAGTATACAATTTATAGATCAAGTATTTGGGGGGTTATATCTATGTTGTCAATTACCATAAATGTTAATTACATTTTTTCTGCAATACTCTTATAAAAGAAGGTGTTCCCATTGTAGAATGAATGTCACCAAAACCTACTGGCAAATCTGCATATCATTTTACTTTTTTTTTTTATAAATTAGGCAAAATACTCCCTTAAAATATTAGAATGCTAGGATCTATATTTATACGTTATACAGACTACATATAAGTGTTATAAGTTTTACCAATACATGCTTTATAAGTAAATAAATAAATTCTGGGGATATTTAATAGTAGCAGTGCACAATCAAAAAAGTTGAGGTATTATTTTATGTAATAAGCTTTTAAAAAATGGGTTTTAGCTCTGGAGTTTTCCCCATCAGTGTGTTTTTCCCACACTGTTCCAGTTCAATCTCCTGAGCACCTGCTTGAACTCAGGGAATGACAGCTACCAGAACCATCAATCAAATGAAAACCTGAAGCACAATTAGAGAATTAAAATTGACTCTTCATTTTATTTTTAATTAAAAAATATTTTGTGTGATGCTGAGGAAATGAATTTATTAGGGCCTTGGACTTATTGGGTACTACTCTACCCTCTAGCCCTAAAATAGGGTTTTATGATTTTATGATCATGTGAAGGAGACGGTAACTCTGGATACAACAAAGTCTGAGCCAATGAAAAGCCTGAGCCAATGACAATGAAAACTTAAATTTAGCCGAAGGAATCATGTAGACGATATTACTACTTCGCTATATTTTATATATTTCAGTTTAATTTCAAAAGCTGTAAACTTTACACTTCACTTTATCAAAACCCCAAGGAGCAATGAGAGTTCCAAACTTTAATGGCCTCAACTACCTGATACTTTTTAAAACATACTGGAAGTTTATTACAAGAAAAGCCTTTCTTTGGGAATATCTTATTTCTGTGAATGTTTTAAATCTAGCTGCAGGAGATGGTGTCAGTAGATATGGCTAAAAGTACTTGACAAACAAGGAAGATGTAATTTAAAAAAATCATTTAATGTGTTTTGTAATCACAATGTTGGTTTACTTTTAAGAATTAGGAAAGGAACACACAGAAACAGTACTTAATTAAAGATATTTAAAATGACAAGAACCGGAATTTAACAGATACCTGGAGAAGAAAGGATTACTCAACCACCACAAAAACACATGTGAGTTCTTACTACCTAGTTATAACTAAATAGTAAGAATCATTATCGTGAGCGAGCAGCTATTAAGTGAGCAATTTACTAGACAGTGGCATGAAAACCATTGTCCATGCATTCTCCTTGTTGAGCACTACGGGCTTTTACCATTTAGCTGCTTCCAGCGTCCTTACCTGCAGCCAAGGAGACACAGCACTGCTCCTTCTCCTTTGTGATCTCATTTAGCCTGTAGGGCACATCCAGGAGCGAGGGAGAAAGAAGAGGCAGACTAGAGCACTTTCCCACTCCGCACATCTGGACGGAGCCCAGTGAAAGGTGTTTCACGAAGGTTGAACCGTTCTGGACGAAGCTGCGAGCAAGTGGCAAGCGGCAAGCAGAGAGGTCATCTCAGAAACACTACCTTTTAAGCAATCTTTTATACATCCTTTCGCCCACTGATCTTTTTATAGAAATGTGTAAAAGGGTAAAAATACTTTTATGTATATCATTTAACAAGTTAATGAACACATAATATAATTTTGTTTTTTACATATTTTCTCTTACAGGCTCTGTAGACCAGAATTAAATTCCACCCCTGTCCTCCCACCCCCAGCTGGGGACTAGACCCAAGGCCTTATGCTTGCTAGGCAAATGATGCTCTTCTGAGCTAGACACCCAAACATCCCCACCAATTTTTAAAACTGTATTACTGTGTTTGTGTCCATGGTGTATGTGTTTGTGTGTAGGGTGCTTATCTTGTGTGCATGAAGCCCCGAGTTTGATCCTAAGTGCCTTATACACTGGAAGCAGACCCATAATCCCAACATTTGGGAGTAGAGGCTGGAGGATCAGAAGTGTAAGATCATCCTTGCCTCCACAGTGTGTTTCAAGTCTTCAACACATGAGACCCTGTCTCAAAACAAAACAAACCCTACCCAGACTTTACATTTGGTTTTGCATGTTCTGGACTAAAGTATGCTAACACACAGTCCAGCTAAAAAGTTTCTCAGCTCTGAGTCTGTGATAAAGCTCCTTAGCTTTTAGTCTTTTAAAATCAAGTACAAAATACTCTCTCTGTATAGTTTCCACAGAAACACGCCCATTTACTCAAGCTTTGTTGGGTATACCTTGACATCTGCTTCCATGCTACATCCAGCAGAGTGGTGTATGCGCCAATTAATATAGCATCAAAGTAACAGGGGATAAGGTATCGTGGGATCTGCTTCAGGTAGAAGAACATAGCCTGCAACCATTTACCAACCTGTTAGAGAAATAACGTTAAAGGTTAATTTGTTGTGTTTACAGACTAGGTATATTTTAAGAGCTGAATCTACACATGCAACTTTGCCAGTCAGTAACCTATTGATGACCACTCTTTAAAACTGAAAGAGGATCAAGAAAGGAAAATGGTTCAAAGAAACTTAATATTATCTATAGCCGGGTAGTATATAATTCTTAATGGTCCCTCACTTGTTTGGACTAGAATATCATTCTACTTACTTCAGCAATATGTCCTGATCGTGAAATAAGCCGGCCACTAACATAGTCAATCATCCAATCTCCAGACCTCAAATTTTCACAGAATGGATGCCCCAAGTCATTCTTTGGTCTTATTTCTGCCAACACGGACATTAATCCTGAAAATTCAGACATTATTACACTGTTGGCAAAGTCAAAATGTTCCCATTGCTTACTTGTGGTCAGTCTCTGATGATTTGGGGTGAACACAGGCAGACATAACAGCTACGCCCACAATGACACGTGGTATGGCTGGAGATAAGGATGAGGGTCTCTACTGAAGGGTCTACTGCTGCAAGAGCAGCAAAGAGCTTCCCGAGAGTGAGGGCTTCTAGGACAGCACTTATCTATTTATATTCAATAGTAAAACATTCAAAAGCAGTTGGCATGGCTGCTCTACCCTAGAGCATCAAATGAATAAGCCTGGGTATTTCTGTGTTAGCAAGCGATAGACCAATATTTAGGAAAGAATTACAGAAATCACAAAACTGGTTTAAGAGGAAGCAAGACCACCAATGGAGGATGACAATGAAAGAGCTTCAGAAGCAGCTTCTGAAACGTAGCAGGAAGTACTTACAACTAAATAAAATCACCACGTGAGCTATAGACGTGTAATGATTACTAGGAAGACTTCTCCGCTGAGTCTTGGCATCCCTATGAACACTCACAGTAGACTCTGTAACTCTGCTATGGATCAATTATACTTCCATCTACCGTAAAGCTGGACTTGTCTTCAATGACTTCATTTTAACTAAGTTCATTTGGTTAGAATTTATTGAATTTTATAAGATGTGTGGCATATTTTGAAAAATTAAAAACAATAAATTTAAGACGTAGGATTTTTTACACTCAAGGAGTTTGTAGTTCTTCTTGGGAAATGTAACTTTCAAAACAGGGTGGACAATATGGCAGCACAAATACTGTATTATAGACTCTGTTCTTGTCCCAGTACTTTCAGGGAAAAGAATCATTGCTCAGCATTTTCTACTGCTGAGTTTCAGAATGACAATGAAAACTCAGAAAACAGAGCTGACAGAAACCAGTGGGACGCAATGACTTATTTAGGAAGTAACAAGAAGGTAGAAAACTGGCTAGCTGGTTTATAGAAAGCACTCTGTCTTGGAATAGATGGTTAACTATGGAGATTAAAAGGACATGTTATGTCAAAGTGAACACAAGAATCCAAAAATAACTAACTGGCTGTTGAGAATCTGGAGCAGAACCATAAGCAAGATTCCTAGATTCCAAAATAACAGGACACAGAATACTGTAAGCATTGGGGAATGGAATCTTGGTCAAGGCAGAAAAAGGGCAAGACAGTGGCTGGATCTGATTAAACTTATGGCTGTCATTAGCAGTCTGCTAGGAAAATGCTCTGGGCTGCCCAAACTGTTAGCTTATGACAGGAAAAAAATGACTGAGATAAAGTAAAAATAAATCAGATAAGGGCATTTTATTTAAAAAAAATGAGCTGAGTCACTTCATGAGACATATACAATTAGCCAAGAACCAGAAAAAGAACAGGGAAAGCTATTTTTGCCTAAACTGGTAAAATATTTTTTTTAAAAAAATCTACTTTTATTTATGTGTATATGTGCTTCTCTGTGTGTTATGGGATATATGAATGTAATGCCCAGGGAAGCCAGAAAAGGGCATAGGTCACCTGAACTGGAGTTAGAGGTAACCAGGAGCCACCACTGGGTGCTAAGGACTGGATGCTGCTCACAGATCCTCCAGAGGAACAGCAGGAAATGTTCTTCACCTGAGCCATCTCTCCAGCCCTGGCAAATGATTCCCGAGTGCTTTACTTTGAATGAATAGGAGCTGCTTTAATCCTAATCACGACCCCTTACTGTACACGATTATGGTGATAAAACTGAACGTGGAGTTTCTCTACTGCAAGGCTATACAGCCGGTCAGTGTACCAGAGTCTGGCTTTAAAGTCTGGTTGCTTGATTGTTTTTTCTTTTTTTCCCCAAGACAAGGTCTCACTATGCAGCTTTGTCTGTCCTGAAACTCAGCAAGTACACCAGGCTAGCCTTGAATTCACAGAGATCCACCTGCTGGAATTTGTTTAAATTACAGTGAATATATTCATATACACAAAATATACTAACTTCTAGCATAAGATAATATTTTCCAAAGATCAAATAAGAAATACAATAAATAAATGTAAGTGTCAGCCTGAGGACAAAGAAATAACTATGATAAACAATAACTAAGAAAGTCTTTATGATGCTGGGTGTAGTCATAAATGCATGTAATTCCAGCATTTAAGAGTAGAGGTAGGCTCAGGAGTTTAAGGTTATCCTTAAGAAAATAGTGTCTTTGAGGCCAGCCTGGGCTACATGAGACCCTCTCTCCTAAAATAAAACCGAAAAAGGGCTTTATAAAAGACAAAAGAAATGAGGTGAGCTTAAAAATATTTTGGACTTTATTTATTTTTATATTATGTGTATATTTTCCTGAATATAAATATGTACGCAATACATATGCTGTGTGTGTGGAGGCCAGAGGTGGCATCCAATCCTCTGAGACTGGAGTTACAGATAGTTGTAAGCTACCATGTGGGTGCTGGGACTGAATTCAGGTCTACTGGAAGAATAGCCAGTGCTCTTAACCATTGCCTGGGCCCATAAGGAGGTCTTTAAAGAAAGCTCAGTCTTAGTCATGATGGAAATGCAAACTAAAATTACAGTGAAATTCCATCTGATCCCAGTCAGAATGGCTGTCATCATGACAGGGTCAAGGAAATGAACTAGGCAGTAAAAGGCATGCTTGTGCCCATATTTACACAACAATAACAATAAAATTAATTTAAAATAGAAAATAAACAGCAAATGCTGGCAAGGATGTGGGGAGAGGGAATGCTTCACTTACTATTATCAATGGGACTGTAAACTGATAGAGAGTTAATATGAGTATCAGTGTGGAGCCTCCTCAAAACACTAAAGCCAAAACTACTGTATGATCCAAATACATGCTGCTCTTGGGTTCATACTGGAAGGAATCTTAAGTCAGCACGCCACAGAGACGGTATATCCACATGCACTGGAGCACTATGTATAGGAGTCAAGACAGGAAAAGTGGTAGACACAGACAATGGAACTTTGTTCAGCTGTACAGAATGAAATTATGACATTTGAAGAAAAATAGATGGAACCAGAAAGCATCATATTAGGTGAAATAAGTTAAACTCGCACAGAATAGTGCATGCTTCCTCTCACATATAGGTTCTAAGTTAAATTCTCTCTCATTTCTGGATCAGGCTCATCTGGTAGTTCCATAAGCACTCTAGATATTTTAACTATATAGGAAGAACCAAAGATGCAGCAAAAACTTTCCAATTAAATGTTTTATTTACAACGTAGTCTCACGTGACTTTTCTAAAGTAACACAACATGTCTAAAACTCAGTGTCAGGGATACCAATCTAGTTACACAATAAACCAAGATAAGACATATTTATTAAGGTTAATATTTAAGAGACATAATTGTCCTTAAGCAAGGCAGAACTAGCAGTTTTAGTTTACTGACTGAATACTTTGACACATTCTATTTTTAGTATTTTATATGAATGACATCATTATTCATAGTTTTTTTCATCTCTTGAAAACAAGGTCCTCCTTATTGTCCAGGTGGCCTCAAATTCTCAACCATCCTGTTTCAGTCTTCTGAGTAGCTGGGATTACGGTCATGTTCCACCTGGTTTGGCTATTATTAACACTTTTTTGTTTTGTTTTGTTTGAGACAGGGTTTCACTGTATAGCTCTGGTTTGGGACTCACTATGTAGACCAAGCAGGCACTGAATACACAGAGATCCACCTACTTCTGCCTCCCAAGTACAAAAACTATAACCATGCACTAAAGGCAGCTCAGTAGTTAACACCACTTGATGCTCTTGCAGAAGATCTGAGTTCAGTTCCTAGCATCCATGTGACAAAAATCCACTGTGAATCCAATTTTAGGGGATTGAACACCTAGCACCTACATGGCCACATGGCAAAAATTCATTTCTGGGGGATCTAATACCTTCTTCTGCCTTTTGCAGGCAACAGACTTGCACATGTACGCATACACAGACGCAAGCAAAACACTCACACTCTTAAACTAATCTAAAAATTAAATCTAAAATTTTAATCTAAAAATTAAAACATTATTACATGACTGGTTCTATTATTCATATTTTATTGAGGCAGAAATTGGGGTTCAGAAATGTTATGCTACTCACTAGTGGCCGAACAACCAGGAGTCAAGAGTTATAATTTGGACTGAGGTGTCGATATTCTAGGTGTACACTCTTACTTCTATAAAGACGACCACTACAGAAAAACAGCAAAGCTTTATCCTTACACCTACCTTGAAGACCTGCATACTTAAGGGATGACCAGTTTGGTATGTCATAACAACCTCCACCATCTTCTTGTTCTTCTGATTCACATCGGTAAAGTACCTGATTTAGCTCAGCCAAAGTCAATTTAGAGGCAATGCTAAGAATTAGGAAATAAAGGAGATTAATAAATATACGGATTATTTCATTTACTATAAAATAAAAGCAAAAGAAAATCTGTACTATAAATATTAAATGTCTTAGAAATACATCATTCTAGTTCCTATTCTGCTGATATAATAAAACATTCTGACCAAAATCAACTAGGAATAATGTGGTGATTTGAGTAAGAAGGGCCTCATTAGGTATTTGAATACCTAAGTCATCAAGAAGTGGCACGACTTAGAAGGAGAGGGGCTGTGGCCTTGTTGGGGAGGTAGAACCTTGTTGGAGGAAGTATGTCACTGGGGGTGGGCTTTAGGGTTTCAGAAGCTGAAGCCAGGCCCAGTGGTTCTCTCTCTTTCTGCTACCTGTGGATCAACACGTAGAGCTC
Organism: Myodes glareolus; assembly: GCF_982192425.1. Taxonomy (NCBI): domain Eukaryota; kingdom Metazoa; phylum Chordata; class Mammalia; order Rodentia; family Cricetidae; genus Myodes; species Myodes glareolus. Next base: position 40,616,528 of record NC_142042.1, on the reverse strand, counting down.
ACAGTTACTTCTACAGCACCATGTCTGCCCGTGTGCTGCCACATTCACCACCATAATGACAATGAGCTAAACTTCTGAAACCTTAAGCAAACCCCCAAATAAATGCTTTCCTTTATAAGAGCTGCTATGGTCATGGTGTCTCTTCACAGCAATAGAACATTGACTAAGGCAATAGTTGAAATTGCATTTTTTAAGTTGCCCAGGTAATTTCATTTACACAACCAGCATTTTCTGTGAATACATATCTTCTTGAATGTACTCCCTCTTCTCTTGTTTTGTTCTATCTCAAGTGAGAAAACTGTCGTGCCCTTGTCTCAGCCTCTTTCCAGAGGTTACTTTGCAGAATGGATTAAACCTTCAAATCCAGAGGAAAGACATATAAGCATGGAAGGTACATGTGTGCACACACACACACACACACATACATGATAAAGTCAGAGACCAAGATGCTAACAGTGGCCGAGGCTGGCATTAACGAGCTGCAGACCACACTTTGAATAGCAAGGAGAAAGCACGTTTAAATCTGCCCAGATCGGGACAGGAGTAGCTCACCATTCTGTTAAAGTGGTAAATCTACAAAATAAGGAATACTTACGAAGCGAAGGGGATTTTTAATATAGGATCTGAGTTGCCAACAGCAAGGCTTCCAGATTTAAAGTGAGGGCTGAACTGGGTCAGGTGATTTCGAAGAATTCCAACAGCGACTTGAGCATGTGGATCAAGACTTACTCTGAATAAAGTTGATAAGAAACAGATAACTTTCAGTTTATTCAAACTTAACAAGGTAAGATAATTTCTCTAGATTATTAAAAAAATGTGTATGTGCCTCTGTGTGTACAAATTGCATGTGTGCAGGTGCCCAGAGAGAGCAGAACACATCGACTCCTCTGGACCTGGAGTTATGGGTGGTTGTGAGCCACCTGACATGGGGGCTGGAAATGAACATGGGTCCCCTACAGTATCAACAGCTCTCTGAACCACTGAGCCATCTCTCTAGGCCCCCAAAACTATTTCCAATATAAGTAGAGTCAACAGTTTGAACTCTAATGAACATACCTGAATATGATAACACTTCCTGGAGACAGATTTTCAAATTCTATTTCCTGAATATATTCATTGGGACCCTTTGTGGCAACGCCAGCTTGTTTGACAATTTTACTTTCATGAAGCTTGGAAAAAAATACAGGAAACACTCTTACTAACTAATTTAAATTTTTTAAAAATATTAACCACAGTAAAAAACCAGAATCCCAAATACCTGGATATGCTCTTTAAGTTCCACTGTCATATTTGGCATTCCATTGATTGAATTCTCATCTTTTTTATAAGGTTTTGTATTCCTCTCAATAGTTCTAGCTTCAAGAACTACTTCTTCAATTTTGCCTAGGAAAATGTAAACAATTTAATGAAAACTATTATAATGCACATGCAAAATTTAATATTAGAGACTTTTCAAAGATCAAATACTCACAGAACAAAAGATGAAATTACAATTTAGTGAACTGAAAAATGGAAATGTTTTGAGAATGCCCAGGATAAACACAAAACCTGAGGTAGCCCTGAATAGCGCCTATGGAGCTGGGAGTATAGGTCAGTGGGACAGTGTATGCTCGGCACAAAGGATACCCTGGGTTTAGCACCCAATACCCAAAAATACTAAATAGACAAAACAAAAACCAAGCACATTAGTAAAGACCTGACCAAATCACTAAACATAAATTTATGAGAATAAAGTAGGTAATGAATATTTAACCCTAAAATTCTTTAGATTGATAACTTTTGTTTTGTTTTTGTTTATTGAGACAGGGTTTCACTTTGTAGCCCAAGCTGTCCTGGAACTCACTCTGTAGACCAGGCTGGCCGATAACTCACAGAGATCCATCTGCCTCTGCCTCCTGAGTGCTGGGATTGAAGGCAATGCACCACCACCACCCGAATAGGCTGAAAAGCCATGGATATTTAGAAACTAGCAAGAAATAAAGAATATGGGCTGGACATGGATGAGTAGATCTGTAATCCTAGCAATTTGGGAGGCTGAGACAGAACAGCACCTGTAAGTCCAGGGCTAGCCTGGTAGGCTTTAGACTATCCTGTATGACTATGGTCTCACACACACACACAGACATGCACACACACAATGTTTTTTTTGAGACTCTTCAATTAACAAGCAGTTGCTACTTATGTAGGAGTATGCTGTGTAATACTATACTATCTAAAATAGTAAGGAGCGAAATGTAGACATTTAGCAAAAAAAAAAAAATCAACCAACAATAAAGGAGGATCTCAGGACCATATAACTGTCAAAGAGAGACAGACTGTATTCTTAGAGGAAGGACTATAGTCCTTGAAGGTTATAAATAATCCTATGTAGGCGGGTAAGAAGACTGCATGGAGAATAGGGAAAATATATACTTGGTTGAATGCCAGATAGATAAAAGGTTAGGATGATAGATGAGGTTGTGAGCAGACTTAATATTTGCCTTTTAAACACGCACACGTGTATATATGCGCATGTAGTACATGTGTATAAGTTATACATACATAAAAATGGAAACACAGACACATGTTACCCACAGTATAAGGAAACGTGTGTGTGTGTGCATATATGAGAAAAAGGAATATATTAAAAAGCAAACAAAAGTATTTCACAACTCAAACAATGTAAATGTTTGGGAATATTTTTCTCCAGGTTTTGTTCCATGCAGTGAAAGTGTCCCCATCTAAGTTCTTTTCTCAACCAGGTTTATGTCAGTGTGTCATATATGACACATAAAGACAATGTGCTAGTGGAACTTGATGCTATAACTCCATCAGTGCTTGGGTTAGGTTACCAGGGATGCACATCTGGGGCACTTCTTTGCTGTAAAACGAAGTCTTGGGGTTCCTGAAAGCAGTCCTGGACACAGCTACGACCGACTGATGGCTGCTCGGCGAGTGCCTTGTCACCGCCACGATGTCTTCATCCACCTGGTCCACGTACACCTACGCGTGGGAGGGAAGCTGGCTCAGAGCCCATCGGGACACAAGGGCTCAGTCAGAAGGTCTTCCTTTGAAACGGAATGTCCAGGGAGAAAGCTCGAAAATCCCACTTCTTACTTGAATGAAACCCTTGGCTCCCAGCTCCTGATGGAGTCTATTGATGGCACATCGGGCTGCAATAATCCCACTCTGGACATTAACGTCTCCTGTATTTGATGGTGACGCCCCAGGATTCCACTTAGTGTAAAATCTCTCTTCTGCGACCACTGAAATCTGAAGAGAGGCCAAGCTCGGTTACACACACATCTTGGTTCCAATGTACGCGTGGATAAAAAGGACCAGTGTTGCTGGCCATGTGGATTAAACACACCTGATGAGGCACCAGCTCATCATAGCCTCTTGTGCTGCCACTAGCACAACATGCCATGGAGACAATCGTGGTACTTGGAAGAGCATCGTAGGCTGACCGGTGCTAGAAAAGAAGAAAGCAAAAGTTCATGTTCTGCCAAATGCACAGTGACACACATTCTCCATTAGCACAGCGAAGCAAAAGAACAAGGACAGATACATTCTGTAAGACACATTTTTTTTTGTTTCAAAACAACAAAACGCTTTAAAATCAAGGTATTTCAATCACTTAAAAAGTATGTGGATATTACTGTCATCAAGCATCAGACAGCTAAATATTGAAACATTTAGCAAAACAAATCAGCATAAGAAACAGGTTGATGCTTACCACAATCGGGCACTCATTATCGTGGGTGATGTCCATGAACAGGGCATGCGCAATAGCTGGCATCAAAGGCCTCAGACAGGGCTGAACAAAGGATCCAACAGGCTCCCCTCCGTATCGGTAAACTAATCTGCCCTCTTCATGGCTGTTATATGCACTCATTGCCTCTGCAGAGCAGCACAAAGCAGTTTAACAATCCCAGTCACTCATAAATGTCCAAGAGGAGGTAAGACTTCTGATCATGACTGATGTTCAAGGCATATCAACACTATCAAAAGTGAGAGCTGAAGAGTTAAGCAAATGTTACCAAGTCCAAGTGACCAATACTTAACTACAATTTAACTGGAGAATCAAGAGTAGAAAAAAATGGGATGCTGATTATATTAAATCTATGGAAAAATATCTAAAAAATGCATCATATAGTAGTTAAAACAGATATGTGTATTTTCAAAATATATAAATATGGTTCTGGTTTTGAGTCAGTAATTATCACCTCTCTCTCTCTCTCTCTCTCTCTCTCTCTCTCTGGCTCACCTTTTCAAATTGATAAATTAATTTTGTGGACATGCTGTGTGTGCACAGGTACCAGCATGTGTACAAGTTGCAGAGGAACTTTCAGGAGCCTGTTCTCTCTCCTGCAGGTCACCTGGCTTGGGGGCAAGCACCTTTACTCACTGAGTCATCTCACCAGCTTCCTTTCCTTTATTTTTTGAGACAGGATCTCAAAAAACATATCCTACACTAGCCTGGAACTTATGTAGCCCAGGCTGGCCTTAAACATGTGGTCCTCTTGCCTCAGCCTCTTAAGTGGTGAGACAATAGGTGTTAAGCCATCACACCTGGCCTCACTGGTCTTTCTATTTGAAATGAAGTATCTCTAGATACTAGACAATTTAACTGTTAAAGGAGACTCAGTTATATTAGGTATTGCATATAAAGCTGTTACACTAAACAAAATGTAATCCTGATCCACTTAAACAAAAGCAAAGCATCTCAGGCCAGAAATGGACTTCGGTGGGCCTACCTCTTATTAAGGAGCTGATGCCCAGTCTAGTCACAAAGATATTGTCCAGCTCTTCGCTTCCTGTGAACAGCTCAGCCACTACATAAAGATTGGGTTGTAATTTTCTAGCAGCATCCAGCATGTACTGTAAAAAGCACAGCCACAAATGTAAAAGAAAGAAGAGAGCAAGACGGAGAGGGAAGGAGGAGACAAGACTAGGTGTGCATTTGACATAAGACAGGTACAAAGCCAAAGAAATGCAGAAGGACGTTCCAAATATAGTTTGATGCACACAGGTGAGGAAGCAAGAGAGCAATCAGCACACGTGGGGACAGGGTTTACAGAGAACAACAGTAAAAAGGAGGATTAGGTTTTGCAGACATAGAGACAGGGGAAGGAAAAAGAAAAAGGAAGATGTTAGTGTCAATAAAAATACAGGTACTGCAATTCTGCCAGTCTTCCCATTTTTTAATTTGTTTTTAATATTTTTAATAAGATTATTAATCTCTGGGTGGCTAAATAAGTCAGAACTGATTATTCTATCTGCTGGTGAATTATTCAGAAAAGGTTAAATTAAACTATCCTGTAGATGACAACAAAGGCCAGCAACTTACCACTTCTACATGAGTGTGTGTGTGTGTAATGCATATGTAACATTATTGCAGGAAACAGATAATAATAGTGGCTAATAAGTAGACTGTTACCAATTTCTTCTTGAAGGTAAAATACCTGCAATTTTATCAGCTAAGAAGTAGAATCCTAGAGGACTTCGCCATTTAAAATTAAATTTGCTATAACATTATAGCAATGTTACAAATATGGTTTTGTTTTGTTTTGTTTTTTCTGTTGCTAAAAGCACAGCTGAAAAAAGTTCTCTGCTTAATTTTCAGAAGTAAATAATGTTCCACCAGCCTGGCTAATGTTTCTTATCAAATTCCTCCAAATTAAAACCATATGAAATTTCTCTTTCTCTCTCTCTCTCTCTCTTTCTCTCTCTCTCTTTCTCTCTCTCTCTTTCTCTCTCTCTCTCTCTCTCTCTCTCTCTCTCTCTCTCCTCTCTCTCTCTCTCTCTCTGTCACACACACACACACACACACACAGAGCATGTGAACTATATAAGTTATTTTTCCTTTTTTGGTTTTTGGAGATAGGACTTCTCTGTGGCTTTGGAACCTGTTCTGGAACTTACTCTGTAGACCAGGCTGGCCTTGAATTCATAGACAGCTCCCTGTCTCTGCCTCCTGAGTGCTGGGATTAAAGGCGCCACTACTGCCTTGCAGTTAATGTTTTTTTATATAAGCATTTTATTTTTATTTTTTTGAGACAGGGTCTCTCTATGCAGCCCTGGCTGTCCTGAAACTCATTCTGTAAATGAGTTTGGGCCTCAGAATCACAGAGATTACCTGCCTCTGCCTTCAAGTACTGGGACTAAAGGCACTAGACACTAAATCGGGTTTATAAGCACATATTTTTATGAACCGTCACTTTAAAAACTATCAAAGAAAAAGATGCATGCAATTAAGCAAATACTGGCATTGCTCAAAAGTCCAAAAAACAGATTATAGTTAGCTCACATTTATGTTTCTTAGGGTGACTGACTAAAATTGAATCAGTGAGGCTCAAAATAGCTTTAATATGCCAAAGTGTTAGTGTTTAAATTCAATTATAAAGGCTAGAGGTATAGCTCAGAATAGAACAGAGCACAGTTCTAAAATGTGCAACGCCCCAAGTACCCCAAAATTAAAAAACAAGCCAAAGTTGAATAATCACTCTAATGTGCAATATGCTATTCAGCTTTACAGTGGCTAATAATATATATTAGATATATAATAATATTGGAACAACCCAAAAGACATCTTAACATTTTACATATTGCCAATAAACAGTTATTATGCATATTATTATATAAAATTATGATCTTTTTTAAATTTAAAAGCTAACTTATTAAACATTTTATAGTCTAGTATTCTATAACAGCTATATCAAAAGATTGTTAGAGGTTGGGCAAGGTGTGCACATCTTCAGTCTCAGCACTAGGGAGGCAGAAGCAGGTGGCTCTCTGAGTTCGAGGCCAGCCTGGTCTACAGAATGAGTTCCAGGACAACCAGGGCTACACAGTGAAATCCTGTCTCAAAAATCAAAACCAAAGTCAGGTTGTTAGAATTAGATAAGCTGTCACTGTGCCAAATATTACCACCAAGTAAAGCAGTGTACCACCAGCAGACTAGACCTATGTGGCAGAACTCCAGGAAGCTAGTAGACGTCACTGCATTTCTTTCAGGGCAAAGGAGTTGTTCGTACCTCAGCCACGTGAAGAGGAGTGGAGTGGCAGTTGTCAAGACGCACTCCCTGGAAATACGTAGCAGTTATCTCAGTGTATTTCTTCATGTGCGCCCACAGATAGGGACAGTCCTCTGGTTTATTCCCATAGCGCAATTTAACACTGTCACCCCAGCAAATAAGTTCTCTCCTTAAATAGACGTCTGAACCTGTTAGAGGAGAACAATTGCCTTCAGTGATGCAAGAAACTGGATGATAACAATTACCTCCAGAAAAAAAAATGCTGTTTTCAAACCGTTATTTCTTCCATAAATAATATTATGGCTAATTTTAAACTTTAATTATGATTTTATCTTATGTGCATAGGTGTTTCACCTGCATGTATGTCTGTGTACCATGTATGTGCTTGGTGCTCTCAGAGGCCAGAGGAGGGTGATTGATTCCCTGGAAGTGGAGTTACAGGTGGTTGTGAGTCTCCAGGGAAATGCTGGGAATTGAACCCAGGTCCTCTGGAAGAGCAGCCAGTGCTCGAAATGCTGAGTCAGTTCTCCAGCCTCCTGGATAAAGTTACATCTAAGACGAGGCTACAGCGCAGAAACAGCACTGACATGTGTAAAAGCCACTGGGTTGAACTCCCAACACTTTGGGGGGAAAAAAGTAAAATGGCCTAGGAGGAAGTTTTAAAATATCAATTTTAACATAACTACTTTGTACAGAATTGCAGCTTCAGAGTCTCCTCTTAAAATGTCAGCTCAGGATGAAAAGCTCGAGTTCTTTGGTTTTGTTTTGTTTTTTGAGACAGGGTTTCTCTGTATTTTTTAAAGCTTGCCCCAGAACTAGCTCTTGTAGACCAGGCTGGCCTTGAACTCCCAGAGATCCACCTGCCTCTGCCTCCTGAGTGCTGGGATTAAAGGCGTGCGCCACCACCACTCGAGTTCTTCTTAAGGAGAAAACAGTAACATCATCCTGCTTTTAAAACTTACTTCTTGTTTTGAGAGAAGATGTTGAGCAAGTTTCTGGAACTCACTCTGTAGACCAGGCTGGCCTTGAACTCACAAAGATCTGCCTGCCTGTCTCCCTAGAACTGGGATTAAAGGTGTACGCTACCACATCCCAAAGTTTCACCCAAATTTTTAAAGCTCCATCTCTACCCTTAAATTATCCTCCCCACTCCCTTATAGCAACAAGCATATTAAAACCATGGTATATAGGAGAATGGCTTTTTCCACTTAGAATTCCCAGAAAAGGGAGAACAGAAAAACCTTAACTCAAAAACTATATCCTATAAAAATAAACACAATTTTTAAATTAACTGCAATGTTACTGAAATACATTTTTAGCCCTGAAATTCTGGGGCATAAAAATACAGCGATGGGTTTCCTGCCAGTGAAGAAGGGAAAGAAAAGCCTCTAAGGGCAAGGAGGATTCTGGGAATAACTGTCCGTCGCTTGCCTTTCCAGTTAACTTAAAGCATCCCTGGCCAATAAGTGAAAACATCTGACAACAATGTAATCTAACAACAGTGTTTTAAACATGCAATGGAGGGGCTGGAGCAATTACTCAGTAGTTAGGAGTCCTGGTCACTATTCCAGAGGACCTAGTTCAACTCCCAGCACCCATATGGAGGCTCACAACGATCTATAAATTCAATCCCAGGGTACCTGATGGCCTCTGTGGGTACTGCACGCATGTAGTACACATACATACCTGTAGGTAAGACATCCATACATATTTTAAAAAACCAATAGAATATTCTGCTCAAATTGAAGCCTATGTAGACTAACATTATATGAAATAGGTACAGAATAGATACTTAGTTTGAGAGGTGGGGGTGAAGGAGGCAGGTTCTCTTTCAATCTGATGCATTTCTGATACCTCTAGCTAAACAGTTTATAAACCATGAACCTATTGTTAAAAACAAACAAACAAAAGCAATAAAACAGACCCCAGTCTGAGCCTTCCACGAGCTCTTGTTTCTTATCTATAGAGAAGTTAAAAGTCAGGGACCTGGCTCAGCAAAATTGCGAAGGGGATCATCGCCCATGACCCATCCATTGTGCGCCATCAGGAAACAAGCTTTATCTGGGTGGTGGATCATGGACTCTTCTGCGGATAAGACCATTTCTTCAAAGGGGAAGGTAAAATACCTAGGAAGACAGAATTTAAAGAAGGTCTACAAGAACAAACTCTCTGAAGAGGATGAGAAGTAACAACATTAAAAATTTAAAGAATTAAAAATAAAAGTTTAAGAAATAACTAACATTAACCTTCACAACTTCATAGACTTATAGGGAAACCATTGAGGTTTTCCTACCCTCTAGCTGTCCAACATATGCTGTGTGTTACTAATGTTATTTTGCCTGAATGCACTAAGTACACTGTGCCTATATTTGATGTCCCATGGAGGACAGAGGAGGACAATGCACCCTCTGGAACTGGAGTTATGGATGCTTCTGCTGTGCAGAAGCTGGGAATTGAACCCAGGTTCTCTGCAAGAGCAGCAAGTTCTCTTTACCTGCTGGGCCATCTCTCTAGCCCGATGCTACATGTTTTTATGTAAGGAGCAGGCACTTGCTCTCTCCAGCTAACACTGAACTGACTGCTGCTAAGTGCTATTCGTAGAGTGCATCTCCAAAAGTTCATGCACGGAATCTTACCTCCTGCCCCTGTTCTTTTGACACAGTTTCACTTTGCAGCACAGGCTGACCCTGAGCTTGGACTTCTATCTCTGCTTCCACACCGCTGGGATTACAGACATGTGCCACCACAGCAGGTGTGGAGCCTTAACTCCTTAAAGTAGTGGTGCTGGGAGATGGAGCTGAGAGACAGGTGTCCTGGTTATGGGCAGGACTCCCTCGTGAGTGGATTAATAGCTTTCTCTTCTGGGTGAGCTCTTCCTCCTGGGGAATTTGCGTGTTTATCATGATGGTGGACCTTCAGAAGCCACCTTACATGTCTGTCTTCTATTTGCACTCACTTGCCAGGCATTTTCCTGACATGAACTGAGAGATCCCAAAGCCCTGGCCAGAAGATGAGCAGATACTGGTTCCATGTTCTCAGACTTTCTGGTCTGTGGACCCTTATCCAAATTAAACTCTATTTCTTTATAAATTACCCAATCTTGGGCATTATGTTTTAGCAACAGAAAACAGACTGACAATAAATATGCAGTACTCTAGAAATATTAGTGTAAATGAATGTAATCTGGTTCAAACTGGTGATAGGTTTTCTAACTAAAGAAAAACAATATGAATGAGTATTAAGCCTATTTCTGAATCAGAACTTGTATTTTAATATAATGTATTGAAGAAAAAGAAACATTTAAGTTGAAAAGTTAAATGTTCTCAGTTTTTAATTATCATTTTAAGAAATAGAGAAATACCTGGTAACTAAAGGATGTTTCCTAGTGATGGGTCCTAGTTTAGGGCCATGGCCAGCCAGTCGTTCATAAAACACGTTTCCCAAAAGACAATTAACTGCCTAGAAAACATTGGATTATGTTACAATGCCAATGAAAACAGCAGGGACTCAGACTCAAAGAAAAGCAGCGACCCAAAACTAGGCGAACCTGCTCCTGATGACAGTTGATGAGGCGGTGCTTCTCGGAGTTCAACTCCTCCAGTCTCCTTCGGAACCAACCGCAGCACTCTTCGACGGCCGCCGGCCCATTGCTAGCACAGAGAGAGCAAAACAAATGTTAGTGCTTTCGGAAAGCTAGTGTCACAGAAATCTTAAATACCCTCATCAGGATCTGAGCCATGACTGAGGAGCTTTGCCAACTGTAAGAGGTCTGACTTACACAGAGAACAGAGGAAAAGGTCAGGTGTTGAGATTGTCACAACACGGCAGGTTACTTCATTTCATTTTTAAAAAATTTTCACATTTGTCTATTTAATATGTAGGGGCTGTGTGCGTGTGTGGGGGTGCACATGCCATAGCATGTTTGTTGTGTGGTCAAAGGACAACTTTCCAGAGCGGTTTTCTTCTATTATGTGGGTGCTGAGGAACAATTTCAAGTCATTAGCAAGCGCCCTTACCTACTGAGTCGTCTCATCAATCCCTGACTTTATTTCATTTTATATGATGGCTTTAATAATCAAGTATTTGTGAGTACCATGACAGGGCAAATACAACATACTCATGTGGTATAAAAGTCGCCAGTGCGATGTTCATATCAACAGCACAGCCCAGCCGTCTGTATTCAGGGTCCTGAATAATCTTAAGATGTTCCTTTGGATCAGACTTAGCTACTCTCCTGTTTTCTGAAATAAATAAATAATGGTATTTTAAAAGTAAACAATGATAGAATGTCACTTTTTCAATTTTTCAGAATATAACTATTCCACAGAAAATAAAACAAAAAGTTAACAAGCACCTTTCCTCCCTCCTTTCTCCTCCTCCTTACATACTCCCCCCATACACAGTGAAGGAACATAAAAGGAACAACTTTTCGAAGAGAGAAACGGAACTCCTTAGTTCAGCTTCACTGTTCACTACCAAAGCCTTATGCCTTTAAAAGTCTCTAGCACACGCTGGCTCAATGAATGTTCTAATGGATGAATGATAAAAACCCTGCAAGTAATCTATCAAAAGCACTAGCAAACAAAATATGTTCAAAACCACGCACTGCCTAGCAGGCGCTAAAAGAAGCAGTTAAACAAAATAATAAATTCATACTGTCAATGAAAAAATAAAACATATAGTTTAGTTTATAGTCTTATTTGTATGTACTAAATAGTAACACAAGACATGTATACACGTTATATAGAAAGTTATAAACTACAGATAAATTCTGTTTTTTCTTGAAAAATAATTAGGAAGAAACTACTAGTTAGTAATTTTAAGATTTGAGAAAGAGAAAATTGGTATCTATCTATGTAATGTGCTTCTCCCTTCCTAGTGCTAAGATTAAAGGCATGCACCACTATGCCAAGAAAAATTGGAGTTTTGTAGTATAAAGAAGCCACAAATACTATATATAAAGATTTAATGATTATGCTAACCAGAGAGAAAGAATCATCCCTTTAAGAGTAACCTTAAATGTCCTAAGAAGCGACAGGGACAATCTAGTTTAAAGCCTTTACCTTGAGTGAGAAGTCTCCTAAACTGCTCAACTGCTTTGTGAACGTCTACCTGGAAAAACTCCCAGAGCTGAATCCTTGGGAAAATGTCCTCCCAGACTATTTTCCGAATGCACTGAAAAATTTCAATGTTAAGAACAACATAAAATGTATCTGACCACATTTCTTTCTCCATATTAAACCAAATTTGACACATGTTCACTTATAATTTGCTCTTTGGAAGTTGGTGGGGGGTCTTCTCCATGCACTTACATCCATGTGTTGATCATTCTCAATCACAGCAGGGACTCCCTTTTCTCTGTACTTCCCATCTGCCACAGCACAGGAGAAATGCCAAAATGCTCGGTCTAGGACCCAGGCAGGTTTCAAGTGTGGAGAATTCACAAGATTATAAGCAGCTTCTGGATGTTCCTGGATCCACTTACTATTAGTAGCTTAAAGAAAAGGGAAGAACACATCTCGTAGTCAGATTGGACTTTACAATCACGATTAGTTATTTTATAAATAATAAATTATCATTTATTTAGAAAGTAACTAATTTACTCAGTGTTTATTTGTACCTATAAAGAATAAACACTTGGATGAAGACAGGACACCTTAGGAACACAGATCTGATAATAAAACTTAAACTAAGCAAGGCCTGGTGGCTTATATTTATTCATTTAGTGAGTTTTTGAGACAGGGTTCCTCTGTGTCATCCTGCCTGGAACTTGCTCTGCAGACCAGGCTGGACTTGAACTCAGAGATCCACCTGCCTTTGATTTCGCAAGCTGGGGTTAAAGGCATGTGCCACCACTGTCTAGCATGAATGATTTTTTAAAATCCAACTGTTTGCCATTACTACTGGAGACTATTACCAATAGTGATGAAATACATATGTCTTCATACTTTCTATAGCTACTTAGGAAAGACTTTATGGAACAGCTACGCCTTAAAACTACACTATCCAGAATTTCCATTGTTGACATATGTAAATCAGTGGTTTCCAGACTTTGCATCCTGCTGAGTGCACAGTAGATCCTTGTAAGGCACATGGGGTTCAAGCGGAAGGCCATGGCAAGTCAAGCTGCCCTGACAGGCACGGGGACAAATATCTCCTTAGAGGACTGCTGTCAGGAAAACAACACATCTATTTGGGAACCCAAACAGTCTAAGTTTACTCTTTTTCATACTTTAGATGTCCAAGGGCACTCTTTAATCATGTAAAAGATTTAACTTTGAGTATCTATCCATATTTTTCTCTTCAATAGTGAAGAATGCTGTTGGTATATTGGGCTTCTGGGAATAGCCTCATAATACAGCCCTTCCGGGCTGCAACTCAATTTGTAGCCCAGGCTTGTCTTGAACTCACAGTAACCCCCGACCTCCACCTCCCAAGAGCTGGGACTACTGGCACACCCTCCACGTTCAGCATTATATTTTTAAGTGTGTGGTAGAGAACAAGGGCTCCTGCTGTACTGAATCCCCTTGTCCGTCTGAAGAGTATTTATATTCAGGTGGAAACATGTCCCATGTCACTCATGCTCACTCTCCTACTTTTACAAGCATCATATGCAAAGTACTTCCATGTTGAATATATGCTCACCTAACACTGCTTTCTTCGAAAGTAAAAAGGCCTTATTCCATAAAGTAGTTTTTAAAATCGAAGGCCTTTCAACTGTCTTTTTAATCTTTAGAATGAACGTTACATAAGGTCTGGGGACATGCCTAAAGTAGCAGATAGCTTGTTTTGTTTAGTGTTTATAAGGTCCAGAGTTGAATTCCTCACATGCAAAATGCTACTACTAACAATAATAATGTAAAATGAAAACATTAATAAATAAAATAAGAATTTAATGTTCACGCCAAAACACTGAATCTCATACCTGTATGATTGTAGACAACATCTGTAATACACAGAATATTCCACTCCCTTTTCAGTTTATCTACTAGCTGCCCGACATCATTCCAGGAGTATCTTTTGTGAGGCCTTGAAAAGTCAGGATTTAATTCCAACTGGTCAGCAAGGGAGTAGCATGACCTAGAAAGTCCAAGAGTCTGCAGCGGGGTGAAGTGAATCATGTTGTAGCCTACAAGTAAGAAAACGGAGACCACTGCATGAGAAGGCAAACACATCAACCTGGAGCTAAGCATGGTGCACACAGGAGCTTTCTTGGCTACTTATCGTCAGTGAGACAAATGTGCCAGTAGAAAAGGAACCAATGACTTGGGACCACAAAAGACTGTCAGCAAATCTACCCAAGGCTTTCAGGCGATCACTGTCCCCATCTACGAGAAGTGGGTTATGACACGGTCTGCTTGGTAACCATCACCACACTGCTAAGCTCTTATCAGAGTCAACAGTAATTGCTGGCAGGACAGAGCTGCATGAACAAAATACCCTACACAAGTGTAACACTTTAAGTGTTCTGTGGGACTTGCGTTCGTAATAGTTACGCCACTGAAACTTTCAGTCCCTTCTTTATAGTAAATTTAGTTCGAAACTAGAATGTTGGTACTATCTTACTTTACTCAAAAGGAAAATTCATTTTATTCTTGGCATGACCAGAAGCATATCCCTTTTATATGGAAAAGGATAACTCCAATTGGCTAATTAAAATTATATATAATAACTAATTTTCCTTCATCTTAACAGCCTTATTACTAGCATTCACGTGCCCCATAAAAATCTTAAAAATGATAATCATTTCACTTCATGACCAAGTGCCACCCTTTGCTAACCTGACCTGAAGCTGCAGGGCGATTGGTAAAGAAAAGTCCCCAGACTATCTTGATACAAAATATATAGCTTTAATAAACAGAAGTAAGACTTACAACAGCTTATACCAGAATCCAACCGATCTGTCCGGACACAAAAGTCAGGCGAAAAGAGAGCTAGCGGAGCGCGTTTGCAAGGTTTATAGGCAGGTTTTTGCCTGAGGGCGGCACGCCCTGAAAACAGAATATGATTGGCTGAACTCCCCTACCACTGACCCACAGAACCTGGCATCTGGAGAAGCTGTGGATTTTAATTTTCTCACTACATCAGTAAGCAAGATTAGAAGGAGAAGGAAAGCCTTTGAGACCTGCATCATAGCAACTATGTCTAGTTTTAAAAAGACAAAGAAAGCAAACTGAACACTACCTGACTCCTTTGCAACCCTTAGTCTGCTTTCCCACTCATCAAAGGGTCCTAAACACTTCGCTAAAAATGTCTGGAGAGTAACACAGTCCAAGGGTAACACGTGATTGTCAGCTCCAACACGTAAAACAGGATCCACGACTATGTAACCTCCGCCACTTTTCTCATTTCTAAGGGAAAATAAACCACAACAGTTTTAATTAGTTGGAGGGAAAAATCATTAATTCAGTTTGACTTTATCTGGAAGGTTAATTGCCCATTTAACCCCCTTCCTCCCTCTCTCCCTCTCTCCCTCTCTCCCTCTCTCCCTCTATCCCTCTCTCCCTCCCTCCCTCTCTCCCTCTCTCTCTTCCTCCCTTCCTTTCATCCCGGGTCCCATGTAGCCCAGGCTGCCTCAAACTTACGATGCAGTGGAGGAAGACCCTGAACTCCAGATCTTCCTGGAGTTTACTTTTAAGTATATAAAGGTATTTTTCCAGGGGCTGGAGAGATGGCTCAGTGGTTAAGAGCACTGCACTGGCTGCTCTTCCAGAGGACTTGAGTTCAATTCCCAGCACCCACAGGGCAGCTCATAGCTGTCTGTTATCCCAGTTCTGGTATACCATAAGCCTTCACACAGACATGCATGTAAGCAAAACACCACTGCACATGAAATAAAAATAAATGGATCGTTTTTTAAAAGTCATTGACAAGTTTGCAATAAAACATATATAATAGGCCTTTTCTTTTCTTTCATTTTTGATTACGTATTCGTGTCTGACAGTGTGACCACTTGAAAGAAGATGCCTATAGAGGCCAGAAGAGGATGATGGATCTCCTGGAGCTGGAGTTACAGAAGGTTGTGAGCCATCTGATGTGAAGGTTGGAAACAAAACTTGGGTTCTCAATGAGAGCAGTTCAAGCTCTTGACCACTGAGCCATCTTTCCAGCCCCAGAACAGGTATTTTCTCTTTCTCAACTACTACTGATATCCACAGAATAGAATATGACATCCAGTAACACTGACTTATCAGAAAATAAATACACTAATGTCTATCAACAACAATATCATTCAAATAAATAGTATCCTCTAGACCGATGGCAGGAAGAGCTTGGAGTTTAACTACAAACAACCTGAATCTGCAATAAGCTACACAGTCACCTCATCAAAACTGAAGAATCACAGCCTAATAGTATCTTAAGAAAGCACTGTAGTTAGGCAGGTGACATACGCTTTTAATCCAAGCACTTGGGGCCGGCAAATCTCTGAGTTTGAGGCCAGCCTGGTCTACAAGAGCGAGTTCCAGGACAACCTGGGAAATACAAAAAACCCTATCTTGAAAAAACAAAAAAGTTAAAAAAAAAATAAAAAAAAGAAAAAACAAAAAAGTAAAGCAATCAAACAAAAAACCCTGTAAAAACTGCACCACCATGGCTTCTCACAGTAACACTTACAGTCAGATGACTTAAGTTGTAGAATACATCAACTCCTGGCTTACCCTTGAAGAAAGTAGTACTGAAAAGAGCCAGACTGCAGCAGGTGAAGTTTACAGTATTTATCGGAATCATCTTCTCTTTCTGTTGGGTTTTCCCAGTCCAACGAACGGAATTTTTCTCGATTAAATGGTTCTCCAGGAAATGGGTAATTCGTATACACAGTAACAGCTTTCCCCTGTAAAGTCGGGCCTAATCGGAACTGTAGTTCAAACCCTAAACAAAAGCATGTGAATAAACCACTTTAATCAACTCACTGAAGGACTCAGTATTCAAACAGGTTTTTTACTTAAAACATTTTATAAAAACTCATAAATTTTCAAGTATTCTTAAGATAAGCTGTCATACCTAATTTATTTTGGAGTGCTTAGCATTTGATTTAGCTGAACTTTGTATTTTAGCACATAGAATATGCACCCAGAGCCATCTCCTTCACAGTGTCCTCTCTTCCGTTCCTCACAATCTGATTTCTAGTCATACATTGAGTACACAGGTTCTTACCTGGCATGTGACCCTAATCCCTCCACCATTCCACTTTGAACCCTAAACTGTCACCCCTCAATCAATACCTACAGGTGGGTATCAGAGATCTCTGCTATTTCACAGACCACAATGAAAAAAAGTCAGTATCTATGCCAGAGAATGAGATTGTATGCAAAACTTGGGAGATGTCATAGGACAGCTGTCCTGCTGCACAGACTGTAGTCTCAGCAAGTACCTGGAAGCATTGCAATGAGTCTCTAAGACCTGCTCAAACAAGTAGTGTGCCAAGGAAGGTCTAACAACAGTCCTTAGGAATGGGAAGTACTAGCTTGTAGTATTTGTTGACTTCCTTACAGAATAACCCCACCATGGATGATCTAAAATTACCAAACACATCAGGGAGCTCAGATTTGGGAAGAGACGTGTGCAGTTGGTTCTTATGAGCCAGCATATTTGCCAGCAATGCACGGCAGCCTATATCCATATATCTCATGATTATTAAAACTTTGTGAATCCCAGAAGCCAAGATATGCCCATGTTTACCAAAGTAAGGCTGTTTCAAGACTTTCATTTTGTGTCACAGATATTTTGTTATAAGGGGGAAAATCACATACATTATAGTTAAAATTACACTTAACTCAAGAAAAAGTTTAGGTTGGTTTATAGTAGGCTTTAAAAATTATTTCTTTTATTTTTGAGATTATAATTATATAATTTAGTCCTTTCTTTCCTCCCTTCAATATACCCCTTCTGGCTCTCTTTCAAATGAATGACTTTTTTCATTGTTGTTACATATGTATACATACAATACATATATACATATTCCTAAAAACATAAACACAGCCTGTCCAGTGTTGGGAGCATAGCACAAAGGTCCTTGAGCCTAAAGATCTCCAGAAAAACCATCAATGTTAAGCATACACATTGTCTTTCCAATGGAAAAGATTAAAAACCTGTTCTTCCATTCAGGAAACTGAGAGTTGGAAGTAATTAACAGTCTAGTGATCTGTGTTATCTGTTGAGTCAGGTCATATCAAGCCCCTACAACTAGGACTGGAGGCGGCTATTAATCCAAATAGCCCTTGTAGCCAGAGGCTCCCCCAAACTCCCACAACCAGGACCAGAGGTGGCTAATAGCCCAAATGACCTCTACATTATCTACTGAGACCAGGCCAGACCCTTGGGCTTTAAGCTAGTACAGGTAGCCTATCTCTAGAATCCATCTTCTTGGAGGAAATGACATGTACCCCAAGTTGAATTTCAATGTAATTATGCTCCTTTGTGCATTGAGGATTGTATTACACCAGGAAGCCTTTTTTTTTTTAAATTGTACTGGGCTAAAATATATTGGGAGTAAATTGTCTGCTACTAGACTCCCCAAAGTCTGATCTAGGTTGATGAAGTCAATCCCCACTGGGTTTTCTCTTATCTCTTCGCATGGTTTGTTTTCATGTCTGACACTTTAACTGGCCGATGCCCAGTTTGCTATTCAGATATACCTAATAGACAGTCCTTAAATGGTTCAGAGATTTGTGGAATACGACATTTAAAGTGTTTAAGCTCCCCATAATAGACAGAATTCCTAGTGGAACCCTTAAGATATCCAAAGAAGATAGATGGGGCATGAGAACTCCACCTGGATTGTGGTGATGCTAACCACTGGGCAAAACTGCCCCAGGCCTCCCTTGTTGCCAGGGCTCTGCTCAAATTGTGGTCATTTTGGGTTGATTGCCCTACTTTGCCTTGTCAAAGTATGGTCAGTCCTCCAAGTTGCTCCTCTACAGAAAAATCTGAGACCTGGGTCTGGCAACCAAAGGCCTATGCTGCTCTGTAGACAGCCAAAGACCTACAACTACTGCCCCCAACAAAACTATGGAGACCACTGGAGCCTAAAGTAACCCATTCAGGTAATGGGTCTCTGTCAATTTAATTGATACCTAGACCACTTCTGAACAGAAACAGAGGAGGAGTGGATGGAGGGTGTGGAGGCAGAAGAGGGAATGAAAGGAGAGGAGGGAGGGGAAACTTAAGTTGGGATGCAAAATAAATAAATAAATAAATAAATAAATAAATAAGTAACCTGAGCATGGGAATGCATGTCTGTAATCCCAGCAATGGAGACAAAGGGCTCCTTGGGGTTTCCTGGCAACCTGGCCTAGCCTTAATGGCAACCCCAGTGCCACCCTAAGTAACAACACCCAAGACTAATCTTGGCTTTCATGTGAACATAAACACCTGCACATAAATGTGCACCTGCACACATGTGGACATGCATACACATATACATACATATACATACACATACAAATATTCTGAATAAAAGTAGTGCAAGTTCATAAGTCTCTGTGCCCCATTTAGGCCACAATTTCAATATCTTCTATTATATCTGGTTTTCTGGAGCAGTGACCTTTGATGCTAATTTGCTTTGGGCTACTATTAACTGGGCTCGCTTAAGATGGAGCAGTTAGCTGCTAAACCTGTTGCTCTGACTGCTCCTACAGCTAATCCCCACCCTTCAATGATTCCCCAGGCTGCCTTATTTCCAGAGATATAACAGTACTGATACTAGGATGATCAATAACCTTAACTTACTAAGAGAAAGACAAAGCTGCCTGTTTGTCACTTTAAATCGGGCTATAAATGATCAATGCTAGCAGAGAAGGTGTGCTGAAAGTGGAGATAGTGAAGATCAGCACATGGCTTGTCAAGCTGTAAGCACAAAGACGTTCTGGAAGGAAATCAGAAGGGCTTTCCCTGTGTAAACACACTGCTGGCTTTCCCTGTAAACACACTGCTGGTGGTCTGCATGAACAACCAACACAGTCACAAAGGCTACTTAAGAGCAAGGCCTTAGCTAGCCCCAATTCTGATAGCCAAGGGGAGCGAGGAAGCTGCAGAGGGTAGTAAAACCTGTCTCATAAGCTTAAAAAAAGGAGTCGCCTCTCTAATATAAAATTCCAAACTGAAACAGCAAATGCCAACGTAGAAGCTGTAGATCTGGTTCAGGTAACTTCTAGAAGTGGTCACTACACGAGATTCAGCACAGCTGAGATAGTCTCCCGTTAGAGCACAATGGCAGCTAGGTCTTCCACAGCTCCACACACAATGCCTAGCTCCAAAATCACAGAGACAGGCTGAATCCTCAACAGTGGGAGTGCAGCTAGCGACTCTCAGGCTCTACGGGACTGAAGTAAATCTACTTTGCCTATGCTCTATCAATAGAACAAGCCTTGGATGACAGTTTATAGTTTTTTTCTCAGAATATTTTATGACCATTTTTGATATCTAAGCACAGAAAAATGAGTCCTTTTAAACTATCATTGCCTATTGACAATGAGCTAGGCCATTCCTCCAAGAGCACTGGAGGGAATATAAAATGAGATTAATGTCATGCTTGTTAATATAACATGCTGTAACATCTACAGCCTGAGGATGAAGGAGTAAAACTGACTTTCACATATTTCTTATTTAAGGAATATAGTTTGTTAGGCTACAGTGACATCAGTAGTGCCATGTCTTTAGATTCTAGATGCCATTAACAGTATTTGTGACTCGTGGGTGATTATAAAAATAAGACCAACGGGAAGATGTTGAGTTTATTCTTACAGGCAACTGTGAGGGAGTTAAGACTTTGCTGGAAAAATTAGATACAGAATTGGAAGTAGTGTCTGGTGATATGACTGAATTGTTACAATTTTAGGATGAAAGTTTAGTGAATGATTCGTTTTAGTTTGGTTTTTGGAGCCAAGGTCTCCCTCTGCAGCCCTGGCTGCCCAAGAACTCCGACCCAGGTCAGGCCGGCCTGAGTGCAGTGATCCTTACTTCTGCTGCTCACTGCTGCCATCACAGCTCTGCCACGGAAACAAAGCAGTCAGCTGATGACGGCGCAGTATGTCGAGAAGATTGATGCCTGTTTTAAAAGGAATTCTACTACGGATAACATGCTATCAAACAGCACCTTTTGAAATCCTTCTGGAAAAAACAGGTCTGGCTGAAATACAGAGTACACAGACAAACGTAAAATACACAGCATAATACTAGGACAAGTGGGGTAAACAAACAGACTGCAAAATGGTTCTGACAGTTTTTACATGTTCCTAGAATTTTACTTGAAAAATAACTAAAATTAAAGTTGTATTAACACTGAGATTTAAAAATAACTGCATGAAGGATTAAAATATAGCTGGATTAAAATATAGCTCACACACCTGTAATCCTAGAACTCAGAGGCTGAGGCAAGAAGATCACAACCTCAAGACCAACCTGGGTACATACGGAATTCAAACCTAGCCTGGGCCACACTGTGAGATCCTTTCTCAAAAACAAAACAAAAGCTCTGTGTGTGCGCGCGCACCTATGAGCCCAGCGTTCAGCAGGCAAAAGGAGAATGATCACCAGAAAGGCAAGGCCTGCCTAGTCAATGTAGTAGGTTCCAGGCTGGCCAGGGCTAAAAATGTCATTAGAAAAACAAAACAAAACGGAATAAAAACTCCATCTCATAGCATGACCCATCTCAATCAATAAATGAAGTAATACTTTCTGATGTTCAAAATTAGAAATATCTACATTTTCTAAGACTAATTAAATTAACCATCAGGAAAAGTAGCAACATCTGGAAGATGTACAAATATCAGAGGTATTGCTGATATTTAAACAACTTGTCTTTTAAGTTTATACAAATATTGCTTTAGTAATTACACAATGATACAGAGAAACTGTAGTACAAAGGTTAAAACTCACCTAAACTCTCTCAAACAGTATTTGGAGCAATGGATTATCAAGAAACTTGAGAAAGAAAAGAAGCATTCTTCAAATACAAATGTTTATCTGTATGTAGTAGACATGTATATTGTCCTTACAGATTATGTAAATTATGAAACACTAAAATAAAGTTCGGTTGCTGGAGCATTTCCAGTCCCCAGTACCAACATGGTGGTTATAACATCCTTTACTCCAGTTCTAGGGGGTCTGGCACCTCTTTTGGCCTCACTGGGGACCAGGCAAGAACAAAGTACACATACACACATGCAGGCAAAACACTCACACATATAGAGACACTATCAAGAAAACAGTATGGCTGAATATTTATTACTTTTTAAAAGTTCACTATTTTTTTAAAGATTTATTTTTAATTATCTTATGAAGTTCTCCTACATATATATTTGTACATTATATGCATTTTTAGTGCCCTCAGAGGTCAGAAGAAGGCATTGGATTCTTGGAACTGGGATTATAGGTGGCTATAATCATGTGTGTGCTGGGAATTGAACCTGGATCTTCTGAAAGAGCACCAAGTGCTCTTAACCTCCGAGACACCACTCCAGCCCCTTTTTGTTTTTCTTTCTTTTTCTTTTTGGATTTTCAAGACAGGGTTTCTCTGTGTAGCCCTGGCTGCCCTGGAACTCACTTTGCAGACCAGGTTGGCCTTGAACTCAGAGATCCACCTGCCTCTGGTAAAGGCATGTGCCACCATGACCAGCTGCCCCCATTTTGAACATAAGTATACATGTATGCGGATATATGCACGTATGAGTACAGGGGTCGCTGGAGTTACAGGCAGTTGTAAGCCACCACCAAAGGTGGGTGCTGGGGACCAAAGTTGGGTCTTTTGTGTGATCACCTCAGTCATTCTCTTCAGCCCCCCAAAGTTCACTAATTTTTAAAGTCTTAATTTAATATTTTGTAACAAGGTAATTAAATATTAAAAATTCTGTTTACTATGGCAATTGGTTTTAATAGCCTCAAATACTTAAAAGAAAAATACATATAAAGGTATCCAAACATAAATTTAAAAGAGAGTTCTTTTGGTTATATATACTAAACTGTGACCTTAATCTTGAATCCCATTCATCTATCATGTAGACTTTTGCTGAAATCTGGGTAGTAAATCTCTATTTTTCTTGACATTTAGCAATTATTTTTACAAGCTGATCTATATTTACACATTAATTGGAAAACCAACTGAAATTTTATTTAGAATAGTAGAAACAGATTAGAAAACTTGTAAAGGTGACAGGTATTCGCGTATACAGATAAAATCATGTAATAACAAAAGGATTTCTAAAGTAAAAAACAGAACACATTGCAATAATAAGGAAAACTGCACCTAGCACAACATGTTCCTACAAATAAAGTTTTATTGGAACATAAGCAGCTATGGCTGCTTTCCTGCTGCAGCACCAGAGTTGATTAGCTACAACAGAAAGTGGAGAGCCACAAAGCACTAAAGCTTCCACACTCCCAACTGTCTGCTCCACAGCTTCAGTTTTATTCAAAAATGAAAGAATGAGTTCTCATGTACGTTTACCTCAGAGGGTCAAACAAAGATTTGTTTTGTTTTTCGGATGATATTTTCTAAGTTTCACATGATGGAAGGATGATCACAACTTCTAAAAAGGACAAATCTCAAATTTCAAACATTTACACTTCATCTACAAGTCAGTCAATTTCGGTCTCCCCTTGTGCCCCCCACCCCGACTTCCCTCTATGTCTTACTACACAGGCCAGGGCAGACCTAGAACTCATTGAGATCCACCTGCCTTTTCCTCCTAAGTGCTGGGACTAAAGGTGCATGCCACCATACCTGGCTAGGTTTGGCAATTTCTAAGAAGTAAAAGATGTCTGTGGCTATTTTTACTCCTGTTATAAAATTTTGGAAAGAGAAATTTCTGATTTTTAATTTAATTTACTTTTTTGTGGGGTTAAGAATGGCATCTAAGGTCTCATGCAGTTGCTCTACTATGAAACCACAACCTAATCTGTATGATTTAAGGCAATATGGCTTGTTTACCTAGTTCAGATAAAGGTGGATTTCAAGGCAAAACACAACAACCAATAACGGAGGCTGGGCTGTGAGCCTCCATTAGACTACAACCTCTCTCCCTTTTCCAAGGATGTCTTTTTGTTTTTTGATTTATCTGATGAATTTAGAACATCAGTGCCAATTCATATGTTACCAAACTGAATTAGTCTTCAAAGAAAGAAAGATGCTATATTTTCTTTCTTTATCCCAGTAAAGGATTAGTAAATATTCCCAAAGCACAAAGCCACTCTAAACTGCTAAGTCAAATCACTGAAACAAAACCGGTTCCTGACAGTACATGAAATACCTCTGCTAAAATTAGCTTAGGTCACAGCAGTACATGGTGTGGCTATCTTGTTCATGTTAATACTAAGAACACTTGGATCAGCCATAGCCCTCTGGTAAGTAGCTAGCTAGGAAGACAAGTGATTAAATTACTACTGTAAACAAAAATTCCCATTAGGGGCTGGGTAGATTTCAATCAAGAAACCTTTGGGGACTGGAAAGCTGACTCAGCAGGTAAAAGCATTTGTTGCATTTGCAGGTGGTCTGGATTCGGCTTCCAGCACCTGTATCAGGCAGCTCACAATTGCCTCTAATTCCAGTTCTAGGGGATCCAATACCCTCTGGTCTTTGGGGGTACGTGAATGCATATGGTAAACATAGACTCAGGCTGGCAAGCAAATATACTTATATAAAGTAAACAATAAATAAATATTTTTAAGGAAATCCTTGTAAATGAACATTGTATTTTATTTGATATTTATTGTTATTGTTTTTGAGACATTGTTTCTCTGTGTGGCCCTGGCTGAGCTGTAACTTAACTCTGTAGATCAGGCTGACCTCGAACTCAGAGATGCACCTGGTTCTGCCTCCTAAGTGCTAGGATTAAAGGTGTACACCACCATGCTCAGCTGAACATTTATTTAAAATCAAACAAAAAATAGTAACAATTAGGTTCACAGGTTGGCCCTGTAAGAGTACTTGACACCCAGGCTTGACAAACCCGAGTTCCCTCATGGAGTACTACTGTGGAAGGTAAGAACCAATTCCTGGAAACCTTCTTCTGACCTCCACACATTTTCATGGCATGAGCAAAAGATGGAAGAAGTAATTTCAGGTCTGAGGAATACCAATTTTGTTCATTTTCTGATACACTATGAGACAAGGAAATCGAAGACTATAATTTGATTAGAATAGACAATTTACTTGACTTTTACTTGAATTTGAAGAATCTATAGAGATGTCAGTATTGAAAATTATAACTGATGCTTAGGATGAAAAAATAAATACAGAGAAGGGTTTGGGGACCAGTCAAGAATGAAAGACCAAATATTGCCAGGTTTTTCCTTTACCCTTGTCACCAACTTCTGTGAGTTTGAACTTTTCTTATCCTGTCTCCGTTTTCAACTCTGATATCATTAAATTCTTATCTTTAATCTTGTTTCCTTTCTTTCTCTTTCTTCCTTTTTGTGTGCAATGTATGTGCAGGCCTATGCACCTGTGAGTGTTGCTGATATAAACTTATGCCATAAATTGATGCTGGGTATCTTCATTTATTCTTCTTTGCCTTATTTTTTAAGATTAAAAAAATTAGGGCTGGAGAGATGGCTCAGAGGTTAAGAGCACTGACTGCTCTTCCAGAGGTCCTGAGTTCAATTCCCAGCAACCACATGGTGGCTCACAACCATCTGTAGTGAGATCTGGTGCCCTCTTCTGGCCAGCAAGTATACAGACAGACAGAATACTGTATATATAATAAATAAATTAATCTTTTTTTAAAAAAAATTAAAGATTATTTTTATTTTGTGTTTATATTATGAGTGCCCAATGCATGTGTGTGCACCATGTGCGGTGCCCACTGAAGCTAGGAGAGGGTGTCAGATACTCTGGCACTAGAGTTATAGGAGGTTGTAAGCCACCATGTGAGTGTAAAAGCAGCAACTGCTGAGATATCTCTCAAGTCATAGCCATCTTATTTTTTGAGAAGGGTCTCTCACTGAACATGGAGCTCACTGATTGGTCAGATTGGCTGGCCAGGAAGTCCCTAGATCACCTGTCTCAGTACCCCTAGTGCTGGGATTACAGGTGCACTAAAGCCAGCTTTTATGGAGCACGGAGATCTTCCTTGTGCTTGTCCAGCAGGCACTCTATCCACTGAGCCACAGCCCAGTTACAATTCTTTAAGGAGGAGAAGGGACAGAGTTTCACTGTGCAGCTCTGGCTGGCCTGGAAATCTATATAGACCAGCCTGGCCTAGACCTTAGAGAGGTCCCCTCACCTCTGTCTCAGCATGTAGACAGGATAGACAGGATTTTTTAAAAAGGGTCTTCTCTGACAATGAGGACCCCGAGAGAAACATACATAGATCTAATCTACATGGGAAGTAGAAAAAGACAAGATCTCCTGAGTAAATTGGGAGCATGGGGACCTTGGGAGAGGGTTGAAGGGGAGGGGAGAAGCAAGGAGGAGAGCAGAGAAAAATGTAGAGCTCAATAAAAATCAATAAAAAAAAATGAATAGAAAGTCTTCTCAATTATTTCTTTTCCCAGTGTTCTCTCTAATCAATACTTCTTTCACATTATAAATTGCCTTCTAAAACAATATGATCACACCGCTATGACAAAAAATGGATGGATTTATTGGTTTTACCTAGTGTTACAGAGTGACATTAGTCTTAATAAACCCTTCACTTTGTCTCTTCAAGCAGCTTAGTTGAATTTCCAGCTTGGGCTAGTTTTCATTGGGGTTTATGAATTAGTCAGCAAGCATTTATTAAATGTTGCACATAGTGCTCAGTCTGTGAGACTGCACCAGCCTCACAAAGCTCAGCCTCCAGCTGGGTACTGCACCACCACCAAGCTTCAGATGCTGCTTCATTGGTCAGCACTTAGTTTGATCAGTGATCAAACCACAGAGAAAGCAAAAATTTAGAGAAAGCCTTTGCTAAGGTAGTATTTTAACTGAACGCTAAACACACAGAATGTGTGAACACACAGTAAAAAGGACAACATATACAGAGGGATCCAGCAGGAGTAAACATGCAAACACTGGTATGAGGAAGGCCAGTCGAGATGGATGAAGAGGAAAGTTAGAAAGATTCAGACACTAAGGGCAGGGAACAGCGAGATTCAGTCTTGGCAAGAGAAAAGCGCTGAACCATTCAGAATGCCTTGGAAGTCAGGCAGGGATTTTAGAATCCGGTACACATAAGTCAAAAGGGAAGAGCCTGGATAAAAAGATGACTTGGGCTCTCTCTCATTTGGTTAGATGGAAGAGACAAACGGAGAGATATCAGAAAGGAATTACAGACTTTAAAGAGAGATAACAGTTAAAGAGGAGACATCAGTAAGATGCTTGGCAGTCTAGCTTGGGAAAAGCTGAAAAGCGACATCACTGGGGTTTGCTAAAGGGGGTGACTTAGGACACATGAGAGGAAACTGACAGAACCACGCCATGACAAGTCTACTGGATAGTCAGAACAAAGCTAAACTCCAGGGAGTGGACTGCTAAGCAGAAAGACCAATACCTTGTTGCTGAGGGCTCTATGACTACAAAGCTAGATATTACTAATTTACAGTCTTAAAACTGAATGCCAGAGGAGAGCAACAGCAACATATCTTTATAAGGATATTAAGGTAATTTGCCCAACATCCATTTGTTAGCAGCCGAGCAAAGGCAAAGCTGCTTCTCAACCCTTGTCATTATACTTGATTCAAAAGCTTCCGGGAAGAAAGGGACACTCCAGGCCTTTGTTTCAAAGAGAGTCCTCATCAGAGAGGCAGGAGATGAGGCCATGAGAATGCGTAACTGTTTGATGGTAGAAGAAGAGAAAAAGAGGGAAACCTAGTAGACACTGGCAATTAATTGGAATGTGGAAGGAAGAGAGCCTAATGAGAGATACCAAACTGATGGGAATGCTGAAGATGGAGGAGAAAAGTCAAAAGTGCAGACTCAGGAGAGCCAAAGTTGAAGCCAGGACTCGGTGACCTAAAACTCCAAACAAATTTGGAAGAAAAGGGCCATTCGGCATCAAGGAAACACAGCAGATGGTTGAAGTTTTCAAAAAAAATCTAAACTTTTAAAACATTAAAGAAAAAAATTCTTCCAGATGTTTGTCAATGTTTGTTTAATACATCCAGTGGAGGGCTGATTTTGTCTTGATACATTAAAAACTTTCTACTTGCATCTTACAAGTTATACTTATAAATTATAAGTGAGATGTATTCAGTACTGAAAGTAAAGTTATCTGTCAGTTTGTTTTACAGAACAGTAATTGGATCTTTGATCTTACTGTTATTTGTATCTTTTGGTCATGCTGGTGTTCGAACCCAAAGATTTGCTTGTATTAGGCAAGCACTTTACCACTGAGCTCTGTCCCTGGTTCAAACACAGTTCAACATCACCTGGTCAGATTTCCCACTTTTTTATTTGGCCTTATCTTCTACTTGCTTGAGAGGCTTCTGATAATGCAAGCAATAGCTACTGTACTATACTGATTATACTATACAGTACTATACTGTACTCTGTTTTATCATTGCTTAGGTTCAATAAAGGAGAAAAGTGCACTCTAAAAAGCAACACTACAGATTATATGCAAACCTGAATTATATATGATTGAATAAGCTGTATCTGTAAATGCTATTACAAATAGCATGTTCAATCTTCTGATTGCATCTGTAGTTTCTTCCACTTCTTTCTCTCCTGGGACTGAATCCAGTTCTCGCAGACTAGGGAAAGGTTCTCCCCCAAGTGATTTTCCATGCTCTGTAGTTTCTGCATTAGGTCGTGGCTTGCAACAAAGTGGACTGAGCTATCATTGTTCTAACAAGAAATATCTATTCTTAAACACCATAAACCTTTATTAGTCACTAGTAATGTGGAACACGGTATCTTGGCACAAATCAAGCTAAATCTAGGAAATTTAAGTTGTGTGTGTGTGTTCATACAGAGGATTTAATCTGAGCCTCATCTATGTTAAGCATTCATTAACTATACCCATGGCCCCCAGTCCCTAACTTTAAGTTAAAAAAAAATTAATAGACCGTCATTGCAATAAAGGATAGAAAAGAGCTGATCAAACAACTTGTGACTGACCTTGTTCAAGTCTGAAGAGGGTCTTCTCTAGTCTTTCCATTTCGTTCATTAGTAAAATTCGAATCTGTCTACTGTGTTCCATTTTGGCTGCCGGAGGATCTGAAGTCTTTCCGTAGAATTAAAAGGACCCCAAAGTGGAATGAGTTACCCCTACAAAACAAAAGGTAATTATGAAAAGAAAATATGAGCTAAAACTCTCTAGAGTTGACAGTGGCACTTACATGTCCTAGATAGATTAAAAGCCTAGAAGAGCAATGAGAAAGAATGAAATCTTGAAGGTTAAATCAAAGAAGGGAGAAGTTTCTTCACTCTTGGAGCAGAGTAAGAAAGCCTGAAGCAAAAATGTCGATTCTTACAGTCAAAACAGGACAGACCACAAAGAAGCTAAAACATTCTCAGGGAAAAGCAACCCATCCGGGCAAGTCTGGAGTTCAGGAGCAAAAATTCCGTCCCGAGTCCAAGGGCCCAGAAAGCTCCAAATGGCACTGCAGCCTCCAAGAGATCAGGCTGCTCAGGGAACAGGTGGAAGGGCAAAGGGTTCCCAAATTCGGGTCTGAAGCCACCAATGGGGACGTGATTAGAGAGGGAAGCAGTTGCTGCCCCGGGAATAGCTGTGACGGCATTCGATGTACAGAGGGGGCTATAGATAGAAAGAATGTGCGTCCCCAGCCGGACGCATTCCAGGCACTTACGAGAGGGACAGACGTGCGGCGTCGGGAGCGGGAGTCGGGCACAGTGGGAACGCCGGACCGAGCGGCAGCCCGGGGAGGGCAGGGAGCCTTGAAGGGCACGGGGAGGGACCCCGGGACCCGGGCCAGGTGACAGTGACAGGCCGGGGACAGCCGAGACTCCGCCCAGCGCGGCCGGAGGACGCTCCTACTCCGCTCGGCCCGTGGACAAGCTCAGGGGGGCGTGGCCCTGCCCCCCCACTTCCGGGAGTCTTCACTCCCGCTAGCGCAGACCGCTGGTCTCGCGAGAGGTGGGCGCGGCGGGGGGGTCTGGAGGGGTCTGAATTTAGGGGACAGGGGTCCTTGTATGGTCTTCAAAGCCCATGTTGCATCATCACTGTTCCTTTCCAGAAAAAGTGAATTAAAGAGCAAAGATAAGCGGGGACAATGTTTAGGGAAGTTCTCTCTGTAAAGAAACTGCAAATTAGAAAAAAACAATTTCTTAAGATATTGTACAAATCATCTAACTTCTTTGCAAGCCTAATCCCTAAAATGTCATTGACAACCACCGCTCCCCCACCACGCACATCCCACAAAAATAAAATATGTGAAATGTTTCGGAAAATAATGTATGTCCTGTAACTGTAAGTATCAACTGCAATACTGAAGAGATAGCTGATACTCTTCTAAGTCCTTCGAATGCGTGAAGTTCGCTGGGATGGTTGGTTTTAATGTTAATTTGCCACAGACTAGTCACTGGGAAGAGGGAGGCTCAACTAAGGAGCTGCCTCCATCAGATTGGCCTGTGGGCGTGTCTGTGGAGGTTTTTCCTTGTTCTAGGATTGCTGCTGCAGGTAAATGGGCAATGCCACCCCTGGGCAAATGGTCCTGGGTTCTATGAGAAAACAGGCTGAGCAAACCACGAGGAGCAAGCCAGTAAGCTGCATTTCTCCATGGCCTCATTTTCAGCTCTTGAGTTCCCCCAATAAAGGACTGTGTGGTCAGGAAGTCTAAACCAGATAAATGCTTTCTTCCCCCAACTTGCTTTTGGTCAGGGTTTAATCACACAAACATACCTTTTCGCTACCATTGATTTAAAGGTAAGGAAACCGAGGCTCCAAAGGTTAAATAACTTGGTTAAGGTCACTTAATGGAGCAAATGTGATTTTAAGTGCATTCTTGGTGATTTCTGTCCAGCAAATCTTTTATCCGATGGCGCTGACATTATTTCCGTTGCTTAAAGACCTGACAAGTTGAAAGAGGGAGTTTGCTTTCTAGCTTGTAAGGACATTCGTTTTTTTCTAGGAGTCATCTCAGGATTTCCGCTGCAGGAAATCTGCCTGTGCTATCCCTCTCTCGTGTGCGGGTTTGATGATCCGTTAGGTCTCTTCTCTCCCAGGGTCTTAGGAAGAGTGGAGGTCAGAACACACCTCTGTGAACAGACTGCAAACTCTTGCTTGACTCTAAAATTTCCCAGACCAAGGCTGCCAACTAGGCTGAGGAACACAGTGGCTCTTTTTATGGGGAGGGTTGACTGGTGAGAACACATGACCCAGCTACCATGGTGCTGTATGTTGGGATATATATATCTGAAAAAAATAATATATATAGAGATCAACCTAAGTTTTCATATCCCCATCTTCCCCATCTGAAATAAGGAATGGACCTACATTCTCTGACTTTTCATCCGGTACAAATTTATCAGACTGTCCTATGACCAGCTCGTTTTGCCCCCCCCCCCCCCCCCCGTCGACTGGTCTTCTCCAGGACTCTAAAACTAGCCTTTCCCATTGCCTTGCCTCCAACAAAACTCTCACAGTAGTGCCCAAATCTCAAATAAATGAAAGAAGTAGAGTAGATCGAGGACATAATTTTTTAAAGAAGTTAGTTCTTCTGATGAAAATGCTAGATTTTTTTTTCTCAAGATTTGGGAACTCAAGTTTTGGAGACTTCATAATGTGAAATAAAGTAAGTGATAACTGACAGACAGGCAGATGATTTGGTAGGATACGCCTCAAAGGGTACTCTTACAAGTCACACAGAAGTCACAGAAATGTGCTGTCTGTAAAGGTCTTGAGATGTTGATGATTGTAGTCCAGGCTGTGTGCATGCCAGTGAGCATCCGTCACATTTGGGCTGTCCTGTGCATGCAGGATCTATAGACATACAACAGTCTCATGCTATAGCTGTCGGGAGAAAGTCCTTGAGGACCTTCCAATAGATAACCTCAGTTACTTTTAAGGTTACTGGTATTTCCTCAAACAGCGATGTTTTCAGAGGGAGAGAGAGTCAGTGGTCAGAAGAGGTTCTGTCTAGGTTTGTGCATATGTGTCTGTGTTTCCTGAGAAGAAACAGTGTTAGGGGACTGTGCAGGCTAGCGTTAAGCCAACTTGACACAAGCTCTGAAGTCACCTGAGAGAACGGAGTTTCAGTTGACAAAATCCTTCATGAAGATCGGGTTATAGGCAGGCCTAGAGAGCAATTTTGTAATTAGTGCCCAATCAATTGTGGGCAGTGCCATTCTTGAACAGTTGGTCCTGGGTTCTATAAGAAAGCAGGCTAAGCAAGCTATGGGAAGCAAGCCAGTAAGCAGCACCCCTCCATTACCCCTGCATCAGCTCCTGTCTCCAGGTTCTAACCCTGTTTGAGTTCCTGTCCTGACTTCCTTTGATGATGAACAGTGATATGGAGGTATAAGTGAAACAAACCCATCCCTCCCCAAATTGCTTTGGTCATGGTGTTTCATCACCATAGTAACCCTAACTAAGACAGGGACATTAGGTATAATTTGGTTCTAGTTCTGTGATTATCTGTATCTGAAAATGCATGGCCTGCCTTATTCACTTTATATGATTGTCAATAGTTTAATAGTATATAATGTCATCTCTTTTAAAAATACAACTTTTTGAATTTTGTTACTTTTTTTTTTTTAGCTTTTTACAATACCCAGGTGCAACCAGTAAAGAGAAAAGGGGAATATAGGAAAAGGAAGCAGGTTTGATGTCTGCGAAACAGAAGAACCTGGATATTAAACTAAGAGATGACGAAAACCACACAGATGGCTTTGAAAACGGAGAGTACGCAACTGAATGAAAATGGACTTTGGAGACAAACAAACCTTGGACTGGTTTTAATGCCTCTGAATTGTAAATGTGCCTATAAAATTGAGAGAACATTTCATTTTCAGGATCAGATCTGAAATTAGATAGAATTCAGAATACAAATGAAATTAAGTTTGATGATTCTTGTCGACATATTACTGAGGTACCAGAATTGTGCCATGAGTTCCAGGCCACCCTGGGTTCTGTAGTTAATCAAGGCTGCAGAGAGATAGATACTCTGTCTCAAGAAAACAAAAGCAGAAATAAAAAAAAACCAAGTTGGTTTCTAAGTTACATTTAACTGCATGGTAAGTTTTTAATAAATGATAGCTTTGAGGGGGTGAGTGGTGATTAGCTGTCCCTGTTGGGCTGGTGATACTGTCAAACAAAGCGAATTGAGGCATAACAAACGCAAAGGGGTTCAAAAGGAATCTTACTCTGTGAAGAAGGAGTATTAGGGTACATTTCTCAGTGTTTGAACCTAAACCATTGAAATCAGGAAGGACAGAACCTAAGAACAAAATAAAGATTATTCAGCAATAAATATGTTTTTTTTAAAAAAAAATCAAATAGATGGGTTTGGGAATGACGTGGTGGTTAAGAGTACTAATTGTTCTTCCAGAGGATTTGAGGCCCATTCCCTGCAGCCACATGAAGGCTGACAACTGTCTGTAACTTAAGTTTCAAGGGATCTGACACCCTCTTCTGGCCTCAGTGGGTACCAGGCATGCCACATGATGCACATATAAACATGGAGGCAAACATACACATTAAAAAGTCTAAAAAAAGAAAAGAAAAAGAAAAATCATTTTAAAATTCCCAAACACTGATATAACAAATTAGCTAAAGAGTCTATGGAATACTTGCAAACACCAGGATTTAGAGTTTTAGGTTTTCTTTTTTTCTCCCCTACGAATTAAAGATATTTTAGGTGTTCCTCAATTTCAGACCAAGCAATTTAATTCTTTCAAACAATTTTAACTTTTCTGTTAAAACCATGGACTTCATTTTGATTGAGAAGAAAGGATCAGGGAGAGGAGGGTGTTGAACCTGGTTGTTTATATCTGTAATGATTATTTCAGCTGTATTTCAGATAGAAAGAATAGCAGGAGCTTGATGTGGAAAGTCCTTATGTACATGTGTTGCTTTTATTGGTTAACGAATAAAGAAACTGCTTTGGGCCTATAGCAAGGCAGAATGGGAAAAACTAAACTGAATGCTGAGAGAAAGAAGAATTCATGAGAAGCCATGTAGCCACTGCCGCAGACATACATGCTGAAACCTTGCCAGTAAGCCACAGTCACATGGCGATACACAGATTAATGGAAATGGGTTAGTTTAGGATATAAGAGTTAGCCAGGAATACACTCAAGCTATTGGCCAAACAGTATTGCAAGTAACAAAGTTTCTGTGTGATTATTTCAGGTCTGAGTGGCTGGGAAAAGAATGAGCGGCCTCCCCCCACAGTAGCTTAAATAAGAGATCAGTTTATTCCGATCTTGCTTAACAGTAGAGATAATGAGATCAATGGTGGTGGAGCACCAGTCAATGGTGGTGGAGCACCAATCGATGCTGGTGGAGCACCTCTGTGATACCCAGAACTTAGAGTCCACCTTCACAGTCCTTCTTTTGACTGGGTCAACCTCATTTAATTGTGCATACATCTCCTGGGGCTGTGACTATCACAGCCAAGTTCATGCAGTAGAATGAGGAAAGGTAAGAGAACCAAGTTCTTTTTAAAGAAAATTCCTTTAAAAAAAAAATGACATCTCTGACTGTAACTCCTCTGAACCTTCAAGACGTCAGAACCTCTAAGATTTACAGGGTCTTTAGGCAGTCTGGGTTTTGTCAAGGAAAGAGACAATGGACTTCCTCAAACAACTAATAATGTGTCCCAGCTTATGCTATGTTTTAAATTTTGGTACCAAAAAGATTCACTTTGCAACAGTAGGATGCCCGATAGGGAATGTTTTTTTTTTTTGAAAAAAGAAAGAAGGAGGCTGGAGAGATGGCTCAGTGGTTAAGATCACTAACTGCTCTTCCAGAGGTCCCAGGTTCAATTCCCAGCACTCACATGACAGCCTACAACTGTCTGTATTTCCAGTTCCAGGGGACTGACACCCTTAGCAAAGCACCAATGGACAGAAAATAAAAATAAACAAAAAATTTAAAAACCACAATTTAAAAAAAATGATAAAGAAAGAAAAAAGAAAGAAGAAGAAGAAGAAACATTGTTTAGTTTTGGATCAGTGTTTGACATTGAAATCAAACAGGCATGAATTCACCCATGTCCTGCGGGTGATCTGAAGGCAGCTTCAGATCTGTTAGTCGAAAGAGTTTTTTGAAACTAACCCCTGACTGGGCCAGCTTACTGCCCAGGCACCGCCGGACTGGTGGAGACGTGCTTGCTGCATGCTGATTCCCAGAGGGCTGGACAGAGCTGAGCCGGCTCTGCTATCCTTCAAAAACCACACCAACCAGAGTCACTCTGCCTTCCAGGAAGAGTGGATTAAAGAGCAAAGAGGAGCCGGGATGATGTTTGGGGAAGTTTCCTCTGCAAAGCTACGTCAGGAAAAAGCCGCTTCCTCAAACACAAGTCATATCAGCTCTTTGAGCCCTCATTTCTAAACTATTAATGACTTCCAAGGTCTGCAAAAACAAAAACGTGAAACGTTCTAAAAAATAATACATGGCCCGTAACTAGTAATGACAGTTATTATTTAATAAGCAAAAGAGGTACCAGGTACTCTTCTAAGTCCATCATATGAATGAACTAAACCCCCCCCCTCCCCCGCCAACACACAGTTTTGTCACCCTTGATTGAAAGAAAGATGAGGAAGTGAAGTCCCTTGCTTAAGGCCACCTAGTGAACAAGGGGACAAGTGTGACTTCAACAGCATTCCTGGTGACTCTAGTTCAGTAAACCCATCATTTGAGGGTGCTGACAGGATCCCCATGACCTGTTATCAATAAAGACTTCATAAATTGAAACAGGAATCTTTGACTTTATATATAGTTGTGTCAAGAGTGAATTTGCTTTCTTGCTTCTAGAGACATTCTGGTTTTTCCGTGACAGACATCTCAGAATGTCCCCTTGAGGAAGTCCATCTGCCTTGCTCTCCTCCTCCCATGGGTGGATTTGATCTTCTAGCTCCTTTGCTGTGTGCTATGTTCTGTGAAAACTGTCTAGCTGTATCCATTTCTGCAAGAGGCTTTGAGGCAGGTATTGTCTGGATGCCAAAATTATACAAATATTTAAAATGCTTAGGTATAAGTATAAGTAAATATCCTATTCTCTCTCTCTCTCTCTCTCTCTCTCTCTCTCTCTCTCTCTGTGTGTGTATGTGTGTGTGTGTGTGTGTGTGTGTGTGTGTGGTTGTATTGGTAAGTGTTCTATTGCTGTAAAGAGACAGGATAACATGGCAACTCCTTGTTTGTTTGTTTCTTTGGTTGCTTGGTTTTTTGAGATAGGATTCTTTGTAGCTTTTGGAGCCTCTTCTGGAACTAGCTCTCGTAGACCAGGATGGCCTCAAACTCACAAAGATCCCCCTGCCTCTGCCTCCAGAGTTCTGGGATTAAAGGCATGAGCCACCGTCCGGCCCATAGCAACTCTTATACAGAAAAATATTTATTGGGACTGACTTACAGTTTCAGAGGTTTAGTCCATTGTCTTTATGACAGGGAGCATGGCAGAGTGTTGGCAGGCACAGTGCTGCACAAGGAGAGAGCCACTGAGCCTGACTTGGGTTACTGAAACCCTCAAAGCCCCCTAGTTACACAGTTCCTCCAATAAGGTCACACCATTCTAACAGGACTAACCAATCTCTCTCAGGTAGTGCCACTTTCTGATGACCAAACATTCAAATACCTGAGTCTATGGGGGCCATTCTTATTCAAGCTACCACAATAGTATATTTTGTGATGTATATGTTTGGATGTGTATATTCTATCGCTATCTAACTTATTCCCTCAAGACAGGGTCTCTCACCAAAACTGGAGCTAGGTTAGCAGCCAAAACTCCTCTGTCTCTACGACCCACAGCACTGGGATTACAAGTATATGACTGACCTCACCTAACTTCTAATGGGGCTGCTGGGGATTTGAACTCAGGACTTCATACTTGTACAGCAAACACTGGTACTACTGGGCCATCTCTGCAGCCCTGAGATGTGTGTTTTATTCTTAAAAACATCTCTTAAGGTCTGGAAGGCGGCACAGTTGGTAAACTGCTTGCTACATAAGCATGAAGACCACAGTGCTTGTCTCCATGGCTAAGGAGACAGAAAGAAGACCACTCGGGCTTGCTGGCTAAGTAGCCAAGCTTAATCAGTGAGCCCTAGGTTCTGTAAGTCCCTGTCGCAAAACAGAAGATAGAAGTTCCCAGGCTAGGCATGGCGGCAGGCAGATCTCTGTGAGCTCAACGCCAGCCTGATCTACACAGTGAGTTTCAGGCCAGTCAGGCTACACAGTGAGAGACTTTCTAAAAGAAAAAAAAAAGCCAGAAAGCTCCCAAGGAATGAGACCTGAGGTGATGGCTGGTATCACATGCATGTATGTTTACCCGCATACACACACAAGAACTTCTGATTGCCTTTATTTTTCCCATCTACAGATCAGAAAACAAGTCATTTGAGCCTTATCGTCTTTGAAGCTAATTCTCATCATACTTAAATGATCTCTTTATCCCTTCCTCTTTGAAACAATTGCTCTTCTCTTTCTATGACCCCAACTCCCAAAAAAGGTGTCTGGCACACAGAGCGGAAGCGGAGTCTCCTACGAACATGAATGTGCTGGGCCTGCAGGGTTTGCATCACAGGGAGATGCCTGTCTAGCCCTGCTTCTTAGCTGTGCAGTTGGCACAAGCTGCTGATGTCTGCAGCTGATAACTTCCTTATTTCTCTTTCTTGACTTCAGCAGAGCATAAAGTTGACCACCCAGCGTGTGCCTCAGCCTTCTCCGATATCCTGGTTTCACTGTGAGCTCTCTGTGCATCTATGTCTTCTCTGTTTCATAAGTTTGTGCTGGAATCAGCTCCCTGGTGCCATGGTAGAGTGGGATGGTTAGTTTTAAACTGTCGACTTGATGGAATCTATAGTCACCTGGGAAAGAATTCTCAATGAGGAATGGTCTGAGATAGGTTGACCTGTGGGCGGGTCTGTTGGGGTACCGGTTG
Source organism: Myodes glareolus (assembly GCF_982192425.1). Taxonomy (NCBI): domain Eukaryota; kingdom Metazoa; phylum Chordata; class Mammalia; order Rodentia; family Cricetidae; genus Myodes; species Myodes glareolus. The sequence goes on along the minus strand of NC_142042.1, from coordinate 40,578,534 downwards.
TGTTATGCTAACTGGTGTAGGGAGACCCAGACTAAAAGTGGGAGGTACCATTCCTTGGGTGTGGCTGCTGGGCTGTGTAAAAAAGGAGAGAGTGAACTGAGCCCACACTCGCATTCCTTCCTTCTCTGCCTGCTCTTGACTGTGGACGTGACCAACTGACTCAAGTTCCTGCAGCCTCGGTTTCCCAGTTGTGATGGACTGTAATTGTGAACCAGAACAAAGCCTTTATTCCCCCAAGGTGTTTTTGTATTTTAATTTTGTATTTTAATCACAGCATCAGAAAAGCAACTAAGACACAGCTCCCTAAATCGTGCGTGGGAGATGAAAAACTGGTCCTCCCTGTAACTGATCTCTGTGATTTATCTCTTTAAATTGCTTATTTTCTTTTTTAAAACAATCTTTTTTTAATTTTTACCTATTTTCCCAATTTTCCCTCCCTTCTTCCTGCTACCTCCACTTTCCTTGTACCCCACCCCACCCCATGTGCTCCTCAGAGAGAGTAGGGCCTCCCATGGGGAGTCAACAAAGTTTGTCATATCATATTGAGTCAGGACGAAGGCCCACCCCTCCTAGACAGAGCAAGGTATCCCTCCATAGGGAATGGGCTCCAAAATGCTAGTTTATGCATTAGGGATAAATTCTGGTCCTACTGCCAGTGGCCTCACAAATTGCCCAAGCCACACAGCTGTCACCCACATCCAGAGGGATCCTTTATTTCGGACCCACCACCTCCATTGTTTTGTTTGCGATTGCACACTACCCAAGTGCACTAAGTTTGCAACACACAGCAGAAACAAAGACCTGAAATTCTATTCCATAAACAATAACGTTTAGTCTCCTTCTGTTAAACACCTGGTAAAGTT